>NW_015537954.1:394229-405146 GCF_001515605.1 Sinocyclocheilus anshuiensis
TTTATTGATTTATTTACTGTATATTGCTGCTGCCACACAGATCTAAAATAAACATGCGATTTATTTCCCAGCTGTTTACCTTCACAGACATAACTGACTGTTTTTGTAACTCCTGTGTGTTTTTAACGTAAACTTGTGTGTGAATGAGAACTTAGTTTAGTGCTCACATGCTGTGACAGCCGCTTTCTGTGCGTGTGCTTCAGATGTGTGCGCTCAGAAAACCTTATATCAGAAGTTATATGGTTTAAAACGCATGATTTCAGCGCGATAAACATGATAATCAGAACCAAAACAGATGTTTTTTAGCAGGTACGAGCTGTAATGGCGCAGCTCTATTCTGGAAAAGGGGGCGGGGAGCAGCAGCTCATTTGCATTTAAAGAGACAGGCACGAAAAACAGCGTGTTTCTGCTTCCACTGAAAATAAGCATTTTCACAATTATATAATATATGATCTGTGGAGTATTTTGAGCTGAAACTTCACAGACACATTCTGCGGACACCAGAGACTTATTACATATTGTAAAAAGGGGCATAATATGTCACCTTTAAATAAAGAGTCAAATAAAGCCGAGCGTGAAGATGCTGACAGATATGCAGGGGACTGTAGTCGATGTGTTGCTCTGGTTGTGTGTTTCAGACGTGGTGTATGTGGGCACCATCCACCCTCATCATCTGTCCGTGGGTGTTCTCTTCATGAACGCTCAGAAGAACGTTCTGTGTGAGAAACCGCTGGCCATGAACCTGAAGGAGGTCCAGGAGCTGATCGCCGCGGCCAAGAAGAACAACGTCTTCCTCATGGAGGTCAGCGGACGCTTTCTTCAGATAAGCCTTGCATGACTTTATTCAAAATAGAAATCTTTTGTAACATTATAAATGTCTTTACTGTCACTTTGTATCAATTTAACATAACCTTGCTGAATGGAAGAATTCATTTCTTTCAAAAAATTAAAAAAGAGAAAAAAATGCACTGACCCCAAACCTTTGAAAAGGAGTGTATAAAGTTACAAAAGATTTCTGTTTCAAATAAATGCTGTTCTTTTGAACGTTCTATTCATCTGTGTATAAAATGCATAACGTTTTCCACAAAAATATCGTGCAGCACAACTGTTTTCAACATTGATAATAATCAGAAATGTTTCTCGAGCAGCAAATCAGCATATTAGAATGATTTCTGAAGATCATGTGACACTGAAGACTGGAGTAATGATGCTGAAAATACAGCTGCGCATCACAGAAATAAATTAGATTTTAACAGATATTCACATAGAAAACAGATATTTTAAATAGTAATAATATTTCACAATTTGTACTGTATTTTTTTTTTATCAAAATGCGGCCTTGGTGAGCAGAAGAGACGTTTGAACTATACCTTTGAATTTGTTTTATTTTTGTATTTTCTGTTATAATTTTAATTTTAGTTAACATTTTTATAATTTTGTGTTTTGGCATTTTTAGTAGTTTTTTTCTTTAAAAGTATGCATATATAGTTTTTATTCATTTTATTTCAGTTATTTTAGTAAATCAAGTTAAACTAAATGAAAATGAGAAATGTTGCCTTGGCAACTAGCTGAAATAAAATAGTTTAAAGTTTTTTTAATGTTTTATTTTATTTCAGTCCTAATCAGTCAGCCAGTCCTAAATCCAAAATCAGTACTACAATTACAATCATAATATATTATCTGTGACCCTGGAGCACAAAAGCAGTGTTAAGTCGCTGGGGTATATTTCTAGCAATAGCCAACAATACATTGTATGGGTCAAAATTATACATTTTTCTTTCATGCCAAAAATCATTAGGATATCAAGAAAAGATCATGTTCCATGAAGATATTTTGTAAATTTCCTACCATAAATATATCAAAACTTAATTTTTGATTAGTAATATGCATTGCTAAGAACTTCATTTGAACAACTTTAAAGAAGATTTTCTCAATATTTAGATTTTTTTGCACCCTCAGATTCCAGATTTTCAAATATTGTCCTATCCTAACTAACCATACATCAATGGGAAGATTATTTATTCAGTATAATGTATAAATCAATCAATTTCAAAAAATGGACCCTTATGACTAGTTTTGTGCTCCAGGGTCACAAATGTAAATTACTGTACATCTTTTGTATTGTACATCAGTCTGCATACTGCATGTTTTTGTTCTGAAGGCCGTCTGGACGCGTTTCTTCCCGGTGTCGCTGGAGATCGGTCGTCTGCTGTCGCGGGGCGATGTGGGCGAGGTGAAGGTGGTGCGAGCGGATTTCGGCGTTCCTCTCACACATGTGCAGCGTGCCGTTCAGAAGGAGCTGGGAGGAGGAGCGCTGCTCGACATCGGCATCTACTGCATACAGTTTGTGCTCATGGTGTTCAACGGAGAGAAACCGGAGACCATTCAAGCGACCGGAGTCTGTCTGGACACTGGTACTGAACCCACTCGCATACAGACAGCAGAATATCACAGATATTAGTCAGTTAGACATTCAGAGTGATGAGAGGCAGGCCTGCTGGGAACATAACATAATTACAAACACAGTCAAACCAGCATTTATTCAGACACCACAGTTTATTTACTATAGTTTAGAAAATGGTAGTAAAATATGACAAGAACTCAAGAGCTAAACCGTGTCAGAACAAATTCTTCTTGATAATGTCTGAAATATAAAAATATATAAAAATTATATCTGGTCTCTGAATAATTTTTGGTTGGACTGTATCTTTAATAATAATAATAAAAATTTTTTTTTCAATCTGTATAACGTGACATTTCAATAATAATAATAATAATAATAATACTTTGTTTTAATAAAATACCTTTCATACATAAAATGTAGCTCAATGTGCTTCACAGGTCAGAATAACAACATTTAAGGCATTAAAAATAATTAAACAATAATAAATAAAAAAATACACTGATAATAATAATAATACTTTTTTATTAGTATAATAACTCACTTAAAGAGTTATTTAGTATAATTTTGCCAGAAAAAGTTTTTGAATTTTTATCATATGTTCATGTAAAAAATCTTGTGTAATATAACTTGTGTTTGTTTGTTTGCTGGTTTTTATTGTATTTGTTATACTTGTATTTTTTTTTATTGTTTTTGCCATGAAAATAGCCTAAGATGCTTACATGGCATTAAATAAAAATATACTACTTCTACTTTATTAGTATAATACCTTTCATGCATAAAATGCAGCTCATTGTGCTTCACAGGTCAGAATAACAACATTTAAGGCATTAAAAAATAAATAAATTAAAAAAACGCTGAATGCACTGACTTAAAGAGACTTAAAATTCATTAATTTTAATAATCTAATGTATTTAATTTTGATGTTTTTATTTCAACTTAAAGGTCTCCAAAAGCTTGGAGCTCGTCTTATTCATCACCAATGTGAATCAGCTTCTCTATTCATTTGGTCTCATATTTCTCTCAAACCAGAAACTAAATCATCTTTATTCCCCAGTCTGAGAGGTTTGTTATATTGTAATATTGGCAGGTGTAGATGAAGCGATGGTCGTCACGCTGAAGTTCTCAGGACAGCGTTTGGCCGTCTGCACCTGCACAATCACCGCCGAGCTTCCAAACGAAGCCTTGATCGTCGGGACCAAAGGCACCATCAAGGTTTGAAGAAACAAACTCATGTCAGTAGTGTTGCGTCTGCATCTGTGTGTTTATTAAACGAGGTTAAAGCACTCACAACTTTCCATTCTTGCTCTGCTCGGCTCGGCTTGAATTCTCAACTCATGCAATGTAAATATTTGATCATATATTACTGTAACTGCTGACTAATACAGCTTTTAAAGTTAAATTATTGCTGCACTGCTGAAACTAAATCACATGCACCCAAACAACTCAGATTATTTACATTTGCATTCATTCATTTGGCAGATGCTTTTATTCAAAGTGACTTTGTATCTGATGCAGGCCTGCAGGACACATCACTTTTTAATAATAATAATTTATTTTTATTTTTTTCTATAGTACTTTTCATACTTAAAATGTGTCTCAATGTGCTAACAACATTCAAAATATTTAAAAAAATGATTAAAAATAAAAAAAAGAATAATTTGGGAAATGATAGAAAGAATGATTAAAATAATTTAATACAAGAGACTTAAAATACAATAACCTGAATAAGCAAATGCATTTAATGTTAGTATATTTTTTTATATATAATCATTTAAATATTAATTTTAATAACTGACTTAAAAAAAAGATATGGCGTTAAATGCATCAGTAAATAAGCCATATAGATTGATTGACATTGTATCTGATGCAGGCCATCAGAAAAATTTTATAATGATATTTTTTTTTTATTTGTATAAAAAGCACCTTTCTTACATAGAATGAATCTCAATGTGCTTCACAGGTCAGAATAACAACATTTAAAGTTTGTAAAACTTAAAAAAAAAAAACGATAAGAATAAATATAATTTGACAAGGAAATGATGGAAAAAATGAATAACAATTTAATATAATGACTAAAAAGACTTCAAATATATTCATTTTAATAAGCAAATGTATTTAATGTTAATGAATATTTAATTTATTTATATTAAAGTTAATTTATTTAATAATATGTAATAATTTAAAATGTAATTTTATAAACTGTCTTTAAATGCATCAGTAAATTAGCCATATAAATGGATTGACTTCGTCTCTGATGCATCAGATTTTTTTAATAGATATATAAAATGTATCTCTGTTCTTCACAGGTCAGAGTATAACATTTTAAAGGATTTTAAAAATCTAAAGCATTTGTGACCCTGGAGCACAAAAGCAGTGTTAAGTCGCTGGGGTATATTTGTAGCAATAGCCAACAATACATTGTATGGGTCAAAATTATACATTTTTCTTTTATGCCAAAAATCATTAGGATATTAAGTAAAGATCATGTTCCATGAAGATATTTTGTAAATTTCCTACCGTAAATATATCAAAACTTAATTTTTGATTAGTAATATGCATTGCTAAGAACTTCATTTGCACAACTTTAAAGATGATTTTCTCAGTATTTTGATTTTTTTGCACCCTCTAGATTCCAGATTTTCAAATAGTTGTATCTCAGCCAAATATTGTAATTGATGTATAAATCTCAATTTCGAAAAATTGGCCCTTATGACTGGTTTTGTGCTCCGGGGTCACATTTCTCAGTCAGACTACATGAGTTTTAAGCTTGCTTTAGAGGCACAGATTGCACTTTCAGAGAAAGCCGCTGGTGAATGTTGGGGATGTTCTGTTGATCAGGTTCCGGCTCACATGTGGTGCCCGACGTCTCTGATGGTGAACGGTGTGGAGACTCAGTATCCGGTGCCGGAGCCATCTCTGCCGCTGAACTTCATCAACAGCACCGGCATGTGCTACGAGGCCGAGGAGGTCCGCCTCTGCTTACTCCACGGTACACAACTACACTATTTTTTGTTTATATCTGTTCAGAGTTTATTTTTGACAATTCTGACTTTTTCCCCCCTCTGAATTCTGAGCTTACATTTCTCAGTTCAGTTTTTTCCCCCGCCATGGAATAAAAAACAAAAATTGCTACTTCCCAGCGGATACCTTGATATCATTTTGATGGCAAATATTAGTCAAGACTTGATCAAGATTCTATAACATGATTCTAAATTCCGTTTGGACAGCAGTTTCTTCCAGTGGTAATTGGGTCAAAATAGGAAGTTAATCCCACACTGAAATTGGTTTAATGTTTATGTGCTGTATGCCAATATGTTTGATGTTCAGTTTACATCAAATCAACGTCATGTCAAGTTTTTGATGTCACTTTGATTTGCATATTCACCTGTCAATTTGATGTCTTTTCAACTTCAATTGCCCATGGTTTTTTGTTCTTCAGAATCTCACAATTCTGATTTGTGTTCTCTCAATTGCAATTTTATATCTCACTATTTTGACTTTTTTTTCCAGAATTGTGAGTTTATATCTTGCAATTTTGACTATATATGTTGTAATTCTGAGTTTATGAATTCTGGATAAAAATTTCCAAATTGTGAGATAAAAAAATAATCCATATATATTAGGCCTTTTTTGCAAATCAGCAGGGGCCAGTTGTTCAAAAGTAATTGGATCGGATCAAATCTTGAAAATGGGTTGTTCAAAAGGAAAAAAAAAGGATTCTGAATTCAGATCAGATCACAAAATCCAATCATCCTCAGTTTGTGTCGTTCAAAACGTTTTAGTAAGATTGGGATACTTTTGATCCAGAAACCTGGATTATTCTGATCCCAGCAGAAGAGTGGATTTCAGGAACAAAAATGTAATAAAACTTTAAAACTGGTCCAAAAAGTGCAACATTTGTAACGTAATATATCCCCAAATCCCCAAACAGCTGTCAATATCAAACAAATATATTATATTGAAAGTTTTTTTTTTATCACTGATTGTAAACGACATTGGCACAATCATCAGAGATGGTAGTTATTTGTGTAAATGCAATGCTAAACTAGAATGCAAAACATTGTTTTTTTTTGACATTGGCCATTTAGGGGCTCCGTAGAGCACTAGTAATCCAGATTTGGAAATCTGAAAAGGTGTATCTGGATCAGGGTGATCCAATCCAATTTTGCTTTGAAAAACCGGCACAAAAGTAAGATGATAGCAAAACATGGGATTTCCAAATCCAGATCATTCTGATCCAGATTTTTTCAAAACTTTTTGGACAACTGGCCCCTGGATTTTTTGGTGCAGGGCTGTGTTATTTAAGCATAAACCACAAGATGGCACGTTTGTGAAATGATCAGCTTGACCTTCATGTGATCTGGTGGTTTCTGGTGCAGGTTTGAAGGAGAGCTCGCGCATGTCTCACGCAGACTCTGCTCTGCTGGCTGAGATCATGGATGAAGCCTGGCGGCAGGTGGGCGTGGTCTACAGCCAGGACAGCCAATGAGCTTTCAGCTGACACCATTCATATCATCTCCTTTACAATAGCTCAATAAAGGTTTCTGGTGCTGTTACAGCTGCTCTTTTGTATTGATTCAACCACAATAGAACCAGAGTTTTTATTCTGTTGACATCATGTGTTTCTGTTTTCACTCATCTCATCTGCATTCAGTCAGATTTCTCTACAATAAACCACCTCCTGGTTAAAGACTACATAAATGCTTCATTTCCTAATTCTGCCTGACATTAATTTTACATTGAGTTGTTGAACTTAATATACATTTTAGAATATTCTTGCAGTTCATGTTAACATTAATATAATACAAAGAATATTTTTGTTACTTCTGCATGATAATCTTTGAACTGCATCGAGTCAGTTTGTCACCTGATGTCGTGCTGACGCCTGTATTAATAAACTTAACTGCTCTGGCTCCATTTCTCATCTGATAAGAGCATCTGTACAACTGAGCCTTATGTAAGTGACCTTGAGCAGAACACAAAGACAGTATTCATCAGAAAAGCAGTGCCAGTAACTGAGCAGCTACTTCATCCAGAGAGCATTCAGACCTCATCCGCTATATAAAAAAAAACACATGAAAAATGAATAGGAGAAACTGCACTTTCACTGTCAGTGATTAAACCGCATGAAACACTCACAAGTGCACAAATGCAAATAATGTCAAGTTTGATTTCATGCACGTTACGGATGTGGCACTATAGCAAGTATCTGAACATCGGTTCACAAAATGCTTTAAAAAAAAAGTTATAATTGGTTTTAATAGAAGTTTTATAACAAATAGTAATTTAATAAATATAATTATATCAGCTGTTGATTGCTTGTGTAAGGAAAATATTTGGAAAGTTTCCATTTCATGTCCAATAAGTCGTTCTTTGATGTTTTTAAATCTTTGAAAACATTTTCATTTTTAAGCTTTTGAATACATTTTAAATACAGATTTTATACTTTTGGTAGTAACAGAAGGGTATGTTGTTGTGATTGACCGTGTATTATAAAGCAACTCTTGTGCTTTAAATGTCCTATGAATAAAGGTTGAGTTGAATCTTTTCTATTTTTTATTAAGTTAACAGAGAAACTATAGTGAGCAAGTGAAATGGATCATCAAAAACAAAAAAAAAACAAAAACAAAAAAAAAATATATATACAGTGGTGTGAAAAAGTGTTGGCCCCCTTCCTGATTTCTTATTTTTTTGCATGTTTGTCACACTTTAATGTTTCAGATCATCAAACTCATTTAAATATTTGTCAAAGATAACACAAGTGAACACAACATGCAGTTTTTAAATGAAGGTTTTTATTATTAAGGGAAAACAAAATCCAACACTACATGGCCCTGTGTGAAGAAGTGTTTGCCCCCCTGTTAAAACTGTGGTTTATCACACCTGAGTTCAATTTCTCTAGCCACACCCAGGCCTGATTACTGCCACACCTGTTCGCAATCAAGAAATCTCTTAAATAGGACCAGCCTGACAAAGTGAAGTAGACCAAAAGATCCTCAAAAGCTAGACATCATGCCGAGATCCAAAGAAATTCAGAAACACAACACTTTTTCACACCACTATATATATATAATGTATTATAATCAATACAATAAAACCACAGTAGTCTGGCCAGGTGCTCGTCCCCTTTATTAATTCAGTCTTGAATAATACAACACTTTAGAATGATACTATAGTTTACTCTTAGTTATAAGTACATCTTGCACCCTAGCGACACAAAGCAGGTAGATCTGAACACACAGACACGCTCGCTCTCTCACACACACATTCAGGAGCAGCAGAGACGGACGAGTGCGTCGTGAGGGGATAAACAGGAGAGGTGGATGCTGGGAATGTGATCGACGCTGCTCAATCAATATTCATCTCAGAAACTCTGCCGTTCTCTTACTCCTCTAAAACACAATGAAATGAGCCGGACGTGGACATCCCAACGTTAACATTTCAAAAAATATATAGCACATTGGTCGCCTCGTCCCCAAATCAAATGGTCTTATGGACAAGTGCAACACAGAATGTAACATCATTAGGAGTGTGAACACAAATAAAGCACACGGCAGACTAACACTACAAATAAACTAACGAGAGTTACAGTGCGCCTTAGCCTTTCGCCGCACGCTCGTTTCAGGACGCTGCTGTTTGTTCAAGGGCAAAGGTGCTTCATGGGCAAGCAGACAGACAGCTCTGGATAAATGTGTGAGATTATGCTCGAGACTGAAAAGGAAATGAAAGCAGTGAGAAGAAACGTCTAAGTGATGGTGGTCCTCTGGACTGTGGGAGGAGCCAGGCTCGTGTGCTGAAGAAGAAGATGATGATGATGATGACGACATCAGGTCACCGGTCTGAAAGCCTGCAGGAGTCGGGAGGGAAGGGAGTGATGTATGAACAGCTACGGTCCAGTATGGCTTACTGCACTGGGACGACGCGCATGGTGTTGGTGTAACCGGATCCTGGACGCCAGCCGGTCAGGACGATCACCACATCACCGGGCTTGAAGAACCCACGAGCCTTACCTGAGAGAGAGCAGAGGGCTGGATATGAACGACTGTGATAACAGCTGTGTACAGGCATCATATCACAGGGCTCGACTCATTCTTCCCACTGGTGGCTCATTCGCGACTAACTTTCTCAGTTGAGCACATGATTTGGTCGCAATTTTATTATTTTTTTTTTGCTACAACATGGGATTAATCAATGCATGCTGATGAACCCAGGGATTAAACCGTTCCGTCGCTACGACGGATTTCCGTCAGTTCATGAAGACAGTCACTTGCTTCATTCCTGAATGATTCAGCCATTCGAATGAATCAATTGAATGAATGATTCAGTGATAAAATCAGTGACTTTTAGTTTCATTTTTAGCGTATAATTTCAGTCAGGAGCGCTTGTCCTCCTAATTTAAAAATGTAGGAGCACATTTCCAGATGTTTAATGAGGCTCAGAGGTGGCATGAGTGCAATTAAATTCATAAATTCATGTGGAGATGAATGTTTTATATATAAAAATTTGAATACATAAATATTAAATGATTTAAATAACTGAAATTATACGCTAAAAATGAAACTAAGGCCGCCAGCAGGTGGCGGCAAGTCACTGATTTTATCACTGAATCATTCATTCAATTGATTCATTCGAACGGCTGAATCATTCAGGAATGAAGCAAGTGACTGTCTTTATGACGGAAAACCGTCGTAGCGACGGAACACTTTAATCCCTGTGAACCTTTATCATAGTTTATAGTTAAATGGAAACAAAAGTGGTTAATATTCAACTCTTTTTCATCAGTAGTATTAGTCGTGATCTGAATTTTTCCTCTTTTGCTACGTTATAAGCCGCGGGCTTCTGATGCTTTCTCATCGAATTTGCGATCTTGTTGTCACGTCAAATGGAAAGCTTATTTATTGAGCTTTCAGATGATGTATAAATCTCAATTTCAAAAATTTGACCCTTATGACTGGTTTTGTGGTCCAGGGTCACATTTAGTCAGATGAGCCGGTTTTCAAACATGAGGCTCTGTGTGATGTCCAGTTTTTCCTCTCTAACCCTTTGGCAGTGTATGATGCATAGGTGTTTTAAAATGAGTAATTCAGTCTTTAGTTTCTTGTGTAATCATCACAACCACCTCTGTGTCTTACCAACATCCATGGCAAAATTGACCCTCAGGTCCACATCCTCGGCCCACACGTCGTTGGAAGGTTTGTTGTAGAGCACGGGGAAGATGCCGCGGTACAGATGAGCCTGTCGGGCCGTCTGCTCGTCACGGGTCACGGAAATGATTGGGGCACGTGGGCGGTACCGGGAGATCAGATGAGCGGACCTGGACAATCAGACAACAGCGTGTGAATGAAAACGTTCCAGAGACAATCATGTGACTACATGAAATTACTGACAGAATGCTAAAACTAAACCCTACTCCATTCTGTTCTGCTTGCACTGTCCAAACACTCACTCATAGCTAGTGCTGTCAAATCATTAATCGCATTCAAAATAAAAGTTTTTGTTTACATAATATATGT
>NW_015537954.1:405161-415102 GCF_001515605.1 Sinocyclocheilus anshuiensis
ATATATGTATATATGTATATATATATATATATATATATATATATATATTTGTATTCGATCCATTTCTTTTCTTATTATACAATTAACAAAAGCAAAAAAGGCCTCTAACACTAGCTTGCGCTATTCTTTTTCTAGCTGATCTGTTTTCTTTTTATTTATTATATAAATACATGTACTGCGTTAAGCTAACTGAGACTTGTTATAGCACTTGCGTATCATTGCTTGTAATGTATATATGAATACACACACATGCATGGATATATTTACGAAAAATATGTTTACATATTAAATATTTATATATAACAAATTATATTAATATAAATATATACACATGTAAACGCAAATATTTTCAAAACATACTGTATGTGTGTGAATTTATATATACATAATAAATATACACAGTACTAATACTCATACATATATTATGTACATAAAAACTTATTTTGGATGCGATTAATCGTTTGACAGCACTACTCATAGCCATTCAGAGAAAAAAGGGTTAGGGAATGATGAGAAATTGAATGTAGAATATTAAGTTATTCTGCATCACCATGCTGCTCTTAGTAAACATAGTTAGACTAAAACAGTGGACGACTATGCATGGTGTCAACCATTCTAAAGGGTCAGAATAAAAAAAATAAAAATAATAATAATAATGAAAAATACACATACATGACAGTGTATTTACCAGAGGCGGACAGTAACTAAGTACATTTACTTAAGTATTGTACTACTTGTTTATCAAGGCTGCATTAAACTGATCAAAAGTGAAGACATTTATAAATGTTACAAATAAATTCCATTTCAAATAAACGCTGTTCTTTTGAACTTTATATTCATCTGTGAATCCTGAAAAATAGAACAGATCATGGTTTCCACAAAAATATTGTGCAGCACAACTGTTTTCAACATTGATAATAATCATAAATGTTTCTCGAGCAGCAAATCAGCATATTAGAATGATTTCTGAAGATCATGTGACACTGAAGACTGGAGCAATGATGCTGAAAATACAGCTTTGATCACAGAAATAAATTACAGTTGAACAGATATTCACATAGAAAATAGCTATTTAAACTAATAATATTTTACTGTATTTTTGATCAAATAAATGCTGCCTTGGCGAGCAGAAGAGATCATCCTACAGACCCCAAACTTTTCAATGGCCTTTTTTCTTACCCGTCCCATGCTGAACTCTGACCTCAGGCCCCTCCCCTCTTACCTGCCAGTCTTGGTGAGCACAATAAGGGCGCTGGCGCAGCATTTGAAGGAGGACTCGACGGCACCCACAGCTACAGCATCTGAAGGGTCGCGGGTCAGATGGGTGGAGCGCCGCAGCTCCTCAAACAGCTGCCTATGGAACGTGGCTGCCTCTGCCTCGCGGGCGATCTGACAGCGCCACCCGGTGGAGGGAGGGGTTACACACAATCATACGGTCAATCACTCAGACATAGAGAAACGCAGAGAGAGACACCTGCACAGGAATGCTTACGCTAGTCCTGTACTGTTCCAAACAGTCACTTATTTATGATTTAAATAAATAATAATAAATTAAATGATCATATAGTGCTGGGCAATGATTAATCACATCAAAAATAAGTTTGTTTATATATGTGTGTGTACTCTGCATATTTATTATGTGTGTGTGTGTGTATATATATAGATATATAGAGAGAGAGACACATACATACAGTATACATTTAGAAAATACTTATATGGGTATAATTTATATTATACAGTCAAACCAAAATTTATTCAGACACCTTCAACATATCTCACATTATCACAGTTTTTTCACTATAGTTTAGAAAATGGTTATAAAATATGACAAGAACTCAGAGTCAAACTGTGTCAGAACAAATTCATCTTGATAATGTCAGATAACTTTGATAGAAAGGTATGTAATTAATTCGGTTGATTAGCTGTCAGCTGTTAAATTTAAGTACACAATTAGATAATACCAATTTAGGTCAACCAGTTACCAAGCAATGCTTAATTCAGTTCAGTCTGTGGTGTAAAAAGATCGCATTAGCAATTAAAGAAAAAACACTTACATTTAAAGGTCAAAGTGTCTGAATGATTTTTGGTTTCAAATTTTTATCAGTTTTACTGGTAGTCCACTGTATGAAGAATTTGTGGGTAAAATATGTCAGTTTACTTTATTTTGCTATCTTCACTTACATAAATGAACTATAGTGTCCTGCACCTACTAGTAAAAAAAAAAAATATATATATAAAAAATGATATCTGGTGACTGAATAATTTTTGGTTTGACTGTATATAAATATTTAATAGGCTATATAAACATAACATTTTTCTTAAATATATACACATGCATGTATGTGCATATATATATACATAATAAATATAAACAGTATTACGTACACAAAAACTTTTATTTTGTATGTAATTAATCGTTGCCCAGCACTATTACTATAATACATTAATATGATTTAAATCATAAAACAATGTACAAAATAAAGCTGATGTACAGCTTTATTGATTTTTTTACTGCAAAATATAATCTTTTTTAATCCTTGTGATTTTGGAATGCACTATGATTTGCAAATATAAAGGGAATTTTTAGGATTACAGACGGACATCCATAAATATTCAGCATGTGCCATGTGTCTCTCTCATTTCTCTCTCTTCCAGTCCTCTCCTGTCCCTGCTCTTCCTACTCTCTGACTGTGACAGATCTGGTTTTCACCATCACACCTGCCTACCTGCCAGACCCAGTGAGGACTACAAACGCAGAGGCCAGGATTTTAAAGGAGGCCTCCACAGCGCCAATG
This sequence comes from Sinocyclocheilus anshuiensis, assembly GCF_001515605.1. Lineage (NCBI taxonomy): Eukaryota > Metazoa > Chordata > Actinopteri > Cypriniformes > Cyprinidae > Sinocyclocheilus > Sinocyclocheilus anshuiensis. Next base: position 407,957 of record NW_015537954.1, read on the forward strand.
GCGATGGCCTCGGCGGGGTCGGTGGAGGGGGGCAAACAGCGACGCAGGTCCTCAAACACCAGCCGATGGAACATAGCCGCCTCTGCCTCGCGAGCGATCTGATGCAGCCGGCACGCGATACGACAGGAGGAACACAGCAGGGAGAGACAGAGAGGAAAGATACGCACATACATGAGATGAGAAGAGATCGAGAGTGAATCAAGAGTGAGAAGAGGGTAAAAGAGAGGTGGACACAGAAAAAACAAACAAACAGAGGAAACAAAAGGAGGAAATTAGTGCAGGTGTTAGTTCAGAGGAAAAGGTTAGTAGAAAAAAAACAAAATGAATATTAAAACACATCCAGACTCTCACATTAAATGCAAATTAATATTAATTAGAGCTAACCCAGCAACCATTAAATCATAGATATTATTTTCAATATGGACATAAATAAATCCGTGACCAGTAAAGTGTAAGTGATTTGTGATGATATCAGGATTAAAGAAACTAGGGATGCACAATATTAGATTTTTGCCGATATTTTTCAAATAATTTTGCCCGATAGCCGATATATATTTCCCTTTGTTTTGAAACACCAGGTCTCTCCTGCGTGGAAATTAACTAATTGTTTTTAATTTTGGTTATTTTTGAGCAAAAACCTAAGTTCTTTTTTTAATGAGAGTACATTGTAAACAGGTTTTCATAATCCATTTGAAAAAATACATTACATATAAATGAATAAATCTGTATAAATTATTTAAATTTACAAGTGCTTGTGATTTTTATTCATGTAAACTAGCTTCAAGCCTTTAAATTAAAACAGACTTGTGATTTTATGACATTGATACTGCTTTATTTATTCAGGAACACAAGCATCTTAATGATATTTGTGCATTTTACTTTGAGCTATCCGTCTTATTGGCAACGCATATCGGCATAATTTTTTCAAACCGATAACCTTCCTATAATATCGTGCATCCCTAAAAGAAACTCATATCATGCAAAAGCAAGTTAAAAGTCGCCAAACACAAGCCCAGGAGTGAATGAAGAAGAAAGGTTGAGCTCATCAAGACATCAAGGAAATAAGAGATCAAGCATGCTGGTTTTCAGAAAGCTTTGAGCTCACTCAGAATGAACAAACCAGCTTCAAGAAAATATGTTTGTTAAAGCCAAGGGATTTAATCTGCTGGTGAATATTTCCAAGTTCAGGAGTGTTTGGGCAAACATGTGACTGCTAACTCAAACATGCCAACCTTGAGCACAGTGCAGAGCACATGGATAGATTTAACAAGCTCACCAAGAACAGGCAGACAGAAAAAAAACCATTGTCTTCAATTTAAGATGGCTAAAATGTTAAAATGAACCGTGAGCTTCAGCGAAGGCTGTTGTCTGTAACTGACCCTGACACAACTCAGACAAACAAAACCAGCTAGTGAGAGCGAAACACATGCATATGAGAGAATGAAAGTCATGAAGGATGCTGTGGCATTAAAGAATTATTACGGGTTAAACAAAATATACAAGGGGGTCCAAAAGTCTGAGTGTACACTGAAAATGTGGGACTCGAATAGAATTTAAACCTTGGGGAAATAAGATTTTGTTTTGAAAATAAAATTAAACTAAATAAATGTTACAACATACAAATAATATTTCAGATTCTGGATTTTTTCTAGGTGACTAATTCAAATGTAAGTAAATGAGTGACATGCTTTATACAGACAGACATTCAGTTCTGTACAAAACACTTTCAAATTCATGTTAATTTAACATTTTTCTCAGTGATATAATTTGGAAAGAATTAGAAAAATGCAAAATGGTCTCTAGACTTTTGGACCCCATTTTATAAACAAATAACTTTTTTTACTGAAAGGTAAGTGGTTTAACAAAAAGACAAGCATCACATTTCTGCTTTTAAATGTCCCACAGACCTCCACTGTAAGTGCATTACTCTACATACAATTCGTTTTTTGTTTTTTATGAAGATGCTGTCCATTCTTGAGAAGCTGTATTTAACCCGTAAAATTTCTTTGGAAATTCCTTTTAGTATTTTTTTAAGATGAGTAAGTTGTGAGTGAAAACATGAGAAATGTGTGAGTCAGGTACTAAAAGGTTTAGCTGTGTAAGTGTTAAAGTTTGGGTCAGTAGGGGGCGCTCTCACCATGTGCTGGGTGCGTACAGCCTCCAGAGGATAGTCTCCCTTTGCAGTCTCTCCACTCAGCATGATGCAGTCGGCTCCATCCAGAACGGCGTTGGCCACATCGCTGCCCTCGGCACGCGTAGGGCGAGGCTTCTTGATCATGCTCTCCAACATCTATAAACACGCAAGACTTGAGATACAGAGAGCCTGTTTCATAGATGCACTAGTTCAGGAAGACCAACCATTACAAGAAAACGGCTCCTTTACTTTCATTAGAGCAATTAAACTGCAAGATAAATATTACAGAAGAGTATATTACGGACTTGCTTTCAGTTAAGATATATTTTCTGTAGAATGCATGCTAATATGTGTCCCTGGAGCACAAAAGCAGTCTTAAGTCGCTGGGGTATATTTGTAGCAATAGCCAACAATATACTGTACGGGTCAAAATTATACATTTTTCTTTTATGCCAAAAATCATTAGGATATTAAGTAAAGATCATGTTCCATGAAGATATTTTGTAAATTTCCTACCGTAAATATATCAAAACTCTAACAAACCATACATCAATGGAAAGCTTATTTATTCAGCTTGATATTCCGGTGATGTATAAATCTCAATTTCAAAGAATTGAAACCTTATGACTGGTTTTGTGGTCCAGGGTCACATATGGGGTTGTAGGTTAGCTGACCTGTGTGGCACAGATGATCGGCTTTCCTGCTTTGTTACAGCGACCAATCATCATCTTCTGGGCCAGAAACACCTTTTCTGTGGGGATTTCAATACCCAGGTCTCCTCGAGCGACCATGATGCCATCACTGGCCTCCATGATCTCATCAAACCTGGTTAATAAAACGAGATTCATTTTCACACATCTAATAGTGCATATTGAGTTTAGGGGTCGGTACACCTGCAGAAACAGGTGTAATCCGCTCACCTGCGCACACCCTCGTGGTTCTCCAGCTTGCTGATGATCTTGATGTTCTTGCCCTTCTCTCCCAGCACTCTACGCACCTCGCGCACATCAGACGCCTTGCGGATGAAGGAGGCAAAGATCATGTCGACTCCCATCTCCACGCCGAACTGCAGGTCCTTGATGTCTTTCTCTGACACGGCAGGCAGGTCGACTGCGGCACCCGGCAGATTGACACCCTTCTTACTACCCAGAGTTCCTCCATTCTCAATTTCACACACCAGATAGTTTGAGCCTGAGAAAGAGACAGGTATTATTCATCAAGCAGAAAAAGATGATTCTACACATTACACAGTGTCCACACTAGAAGCAAACAGCGTTGTGTCATGTTCATTAAACCACAGACTAATGACTTACAAATTCAACTCAAGACTATTGAGACTAACTCACTTTTACTGAATTTTTTTGAAAAAAAAAAAAAAATCAATAAAACATATATTTGACTGACTTATCACAGGGTTTCTGCAGGTTTTATGAAAGTACATTTAAGTCCGTTTAAGACCAAATGGAGAACATTTAAGGAATAATTGGAAGCAGACTTTTTAAATTTTAAAATGAAGTTTATGATTAAAACAAGAACAAATATTTGCCAGTATGTGACCCTGGACCACAAAACCAGTCATAAGGGTCAATTTTACAAATAATAACTGAAAGCGGAATAAATAAGCTTTCCATTGATGTATGGTTTGTTAGGATAGGACAATATTTGGCCGAGATACAACTATTTGAAAATCTGGAATCTGAGGGTGCAAAAAAATCTAAATATTGAGAAAATCACCTTTAAAGTTGTCCAAATGAAGTACTTAGCAATGCATATTACGAATCAAAAATTAAGTTTTAATATATTTACGGTAAGAAATTTACAAAATATCTTCATGGAACATGATCTTTACTTAATATCCTAATGATTTTTGGCATAAAAGAAAAATCGATAATTTTGACCCACACAATGTTTTTTCGGCTATTGCTAAAAATATACCCCAGCGACTTAAGACTGGTTTCACAGGGTCACATATGGTCAGAAAAAAAAAATTTAATTTTAAAGGGAAACCAAGTTTTTTTTTTGGACACCAATAACATTTATTCTAGTTTTACACAAACACACTTAATTTTGTTACATTTTAATGATTTAATTTAGTAATAGTATCTAGGTTAAAGGATGTTTAGATATTTACACTGGAAAACAAGACAAAAATAAACAAGGAAGATATTAATTTTATTGAAATGCATGCAACAATTAATGCCACAAATTTCCTTAACCTTCTTAATCTGCGGAAGGGCGAATTAAGACTAAGACATTTTTAACACCTGCAGAACCCCATCATCAATTATTTTCATTACCATGGCAAATCCATCACTCACCGATCTCCAGGACCTGGAGAGAAATGAGTCCATCATCAATATAGACCTTGCTGCCCACTTCAACCACCTTGGTGATGTTCTTGTAGTCCAGCCAGAGCGTTTCCTCATCGCAGTTCTCCATGAAAGAATCGTCCATGGTCACTTTGATCTTATTTCCCTTCTTCAGCTCGACCTCAGCCGTGCCGCTCTGGAGCAGACAGACAGATGCATACAACCATCACTATTAACCCATGCATTACCAACAGATAATTCAGCAGTGTATAGTGATCTTGCACCAGCGGATCAGTCTTTGTAGCAGCTGAACTGAAATGAGTAAACTCACCCCTTTAATGAGTCCGGTTCGGATTTCTGGTCCCTTGGTGTCCAGAGCAATGCCCACTGGCCTGTACTGGATGCTGCCCGGCTCGAAGGTGGCACAAGCTTCACGCACATTTTTAATAGTTTCACCGTGATACTGACAGACAGAAGAAATAAGAGATTAATAAAGCAAAGAAAGAGGTCACTGTAACACACTGTTTTTGTAACAGCTGAAAGAAAAATCGATAATTTTGACCCACACAATGTTTTTTCGGCTATTGCTAAAAATATACCCCAGCGACTTAAGACTGGTTTCACAGGGTCACATATGGTCAGAAAAAAAAAATTTAATTTTAAAGGGAAACCAAGTTTTTTTTTTGGACACCAATAACATTTATTCTAGTTTTACACAAACACACTTAATTTTGTTACATTTTAATGATTTAATTTAGTAATAGTATCTAGGTTAAAGGATGTTTAGATATTTACACTGGAAAACAAGACAAAAATAAACAAGGAAGATATTAATTTTATTGAAATGCATGCAACAATTAATGCCACAAATTTCCTTAACCTTCTTAATCTGCGGAAGGGCGAATTAAGACTAAGACATTTTTAACACCTGCAGAACCCCATCATCAATTATTTTCATTACCATGGCAAATCCATCACTCACCGATCTCCAGGACCTGGAGAGAAATGAGTCCATCATCAATATAGACCTTGCTGCCCACTTCAACCACCTTGGTGATGTTCTTGTAGTCCAGCCAGAGCGTTTCCTCATCGCAGTTCTCCATGAAAGAATCGTCCATGGTCACTTTGATCTTATTTCCCTTCTTCAGCTCGACCTCAGCCGTGCCGCTCTGGAGCAGACAGACAGATGCATACAACCATCACTATTAACCCATGCATTACCAACAGATAATTCAGCAGTGTATAGTGATCTTGCACCAGCGGATCAGTCTTTGTAGCAGCTGAACTGAAATGAGTAAACTCACCCCTTTAATGAGTCCGGTTCGGATTTCTGGTCCCTTGGTGTCCAGAGCAATGCCCACTGGCCTGTACTGGATGCTGCCCGGCTCGAAGGTGGCACAAGCTTCACGCACATTTTTAATAGTTTCACCGTGATACTGACAGACAGAAGAAATAAGAGATTAATAAAGCAAAGAAAGAGGTCACTGTAACACACTGTTTTTGTAACAGCTGATGTTGCACTTGAACGTCTCATCGCAGTACTATTTTTACCTGACAGCACAGGTTACGTCATTCTTATTCCCTCTTTGAACACGCTCACTCACACGCAGCTAAGCAACGGTCAAGGTGTGTGTCTAGACTAGCGAAACTGGGTTACTCTCTCCCACACACGACACACACACTCATGCACAAATGAGTAGACACTTAAGTGCGTGCATTGTGTGATATGACAGGACACAAAGTTAATCTGTTAGAGTTTGAGCTACTGACAATGCAGAAGAAGTCTGCTGTAATAAACCATGTTAGACGAGTACCTTTGGTCCATGACGTTAGTGGTGTCACACAGTTGTAATACTAATCACTAGTTTCAGTAGCTCTACATTCAAGGTCACTCTGTTGGGCAAATCCACAGGCCTGTGTTTGTTTAAGAGTGTGAAATTGTGTTAAATGGCAGAATTTGTTTAACCCAAAGCCCTCGATAAGACAAGTCACATAAGGGTCAGCTTTCAGGTACGAATGAATGTATGAGGGACAAAATGTCTTATATTGACAACGGTGATTGTTAATTGTTGACTTCCTTTACTAGTAGTATTAACTAAACATGCTCAAACATTTTTCGTTTAACCTTTTATCTGCAGTTTTTGGAATGAATGGGATGATTTTGCCCTAAATGAACCTTTCTGCTCCTAACATGGTAGACTGCAAACAGGCCAGAACTGGATCGGACTGCTTACGCTTGAGTAAATACAAAGAATGAATTCTATTCATGACACTTCTGTCTATCATTCAGAAATCTGAACCGGATTTTCTAATTGCAGCTCATGTCGTGATCCTGCAGAACTGCAAATGGCGTTCACTGTGAACAGCAGCACCAGTTCTGTTCACCAGCAACTCCTGTATGAACTATTAGTGTGCAAAAACCATCCACCCTTTATGCTGTTGAGACATGATAAGCTCTCCGCTGGGAAGGAACAGATAAACTATTTATAATAGCCTCACTGTAGATTAGGTTACACTCACTCTCTCGGTGACCTTTGACCCTGAATGCTTTAGCTGTTCTTTCAGCCTGTGAGCCTCAGAGACGTTCACATGGACAGTTTTAGCATCATTTCTGATAGAGAATGACAAGCATCCAGCAACTGCATAACTAATGCTGTATGTATATATATATATATGTATATATATGTATATATGTATATATAT
>NW_015537954.1:417533-420802 GCF_001515605.1 Sinocyclocheilus anshuiensis
GTATGCACCTCGTGTGAGCCGTGAGAGAAGTTGAGGCGAGCGATGTTCATGCCCGACTTGATCATCTCCTTCAGCATTTCCACAGAGCGAGAGGCCGGTCCTGTAGTCACATGACACAATGCACCATCACTTACTGCTACTTCTGAATTAAGACTATTTAACTTACTATGCGTTTTCTCAACATCCTGCATCTGTTGCTACATGAAAACAATTCAATAAAGATACAGAACAATGGCAGACGGAGAGTTTGGGAAACCTGTCTCGGCTAAAACAAAAAAGCATTTATCAGACAGGACCTGGAGTAATTAAACACCTAAATGACATGTAATCCACCAGAGAATTTACTTAACTTTGATCACACAAGCTAATGCGTTATATTTCTGCTGTATTATAAAGCTGTTTGAAAGTGTGGCAGTAATAGCTTGTAGGACATTCATTTTAAAATCAATCCAGCTGTGTGTGTGTACATGTCGGAGCATCCACTGACCGATGGTACAGATGATTCCAGTGTTGCGAGCGATGGTGGGCTCAGAGTCGATGTCCAGCAGACACATGTGCTCCAGGAAGGTGTCAGCCATGGCAGCGTTGAGCTGCTGCGTCTGGATGAAGGCAGAGCCCATATCCTGAGGTTTAGTGTGGGGCATCGTGGAAGAGACGGGTAATATCCTACAGAGAGAGAGAAATGACATCTGCATGATCAGTTGACTAATCAGACGTCTAGCGGGTCTAGATGTTTGTGTTTCTTATAATGGACAGAGAGACAACAAATGCGAATGCAAATCTCTGAAAACCAGAGTACATATTTAAAGGGTTAGTTCACCCAAAAATGAAAATTAGCCTGCGTTTTACTCACCCTCAAAGCATCCTAGGTGTATGTGACTTTCTTCTTTCAGACGAATCTAATCGGAGTTATATTAAAAATTGTCCTGGCCCCTCCAAGCCTTTCAATGGGGGTAAGCGGGTGTTTGTTGTCAACAGTTCAGAAGACGTGAAATAAAGTCCACGCACTTTATTTGAAAGGCTTGGAGGGGCCAGGACAATTTTTAATATAACTCCGATTAGATTCATTTGAAAGAAGAAAGTCATATACACCTAGGATGCTTCGAGGCGAGGGTGAGTAAAACACAGGCTAATTTTCATTTTTTGGTGAACTAACCCTTTAAGGTAAACACAGCAGACTGTAGCGATTAACCCTAATTTAAACAACAGCATAAACAGTGACAGGATCTCTTTAGGGAGCCTGAAGTCATAAAAGTCAAACGCATTTTGCTGAGAATTTAGAGTCACATAAATTAAGCTAAAGAGCTATCCTCACGCCAGCTCCTCTGAACATGTCAGTGTGTGTGTGTGTAGTAAAGGTGTGGTGAAAAGGAATGGTTCCTTTCCATGGTATGCTATGCAACAGACTCCAGCACTCAGAAATACAGTATGAAAACATTAACAAGCGAATATAAAACCTTCTCTTAGGTCTTTCTCAAGATCACCACAATCCCATGATCAAAGCAGACAGGAAGGGTAGAGCATGACCTTCACATTAGCAACATACGGGTGCTGCAGTGGTTTTGGCTTTGGTTTACGGCTGGTAACCAGAGGGTTTCAGGTTTGTTGACGTGAAAGTTGTTTTCTGAACTCACACGTGCACCAGTGTACTGCATCAGAGTCTGAAATCAAATTACGTTTCATGAAGACTATGGTCAACTATTGGCTACAAAATCATTAACCGAACCGAGTGTTCTTACCTAGCTAGTGGTAAATAGCTGTTGCTAATACTCATGGTAGTATTTGCAAAAAATACAATGTGAAAAGAGACAAAAATTGAGTCAATCAAGCCCTCTTTGAACCTACAGTAGGTAAGACAACCTGAACTTTCATTACAGGAAAACATCTCTATAGCTGCAAGACATGTTAAGGCAATGCTGAGTGAAGATTAGTGGTCGACCGATATATCGCCAAGGCCGATATATCGGCCGATATCTGCCATTTTTCGAATATCGGTTTCGGCCGATAAGTTTTTCTGTTTGGCCGCTATGTTTGAGGCGGGACTTTTATTTTGACGGCGCCGAGAACGGCTGCGGCAGCGCCTGAGCGCACAGTGCTCACATTCTCCCTCTTGTTCGCCGTTGTCATTCAGTTCTGTCTAATACGGATAGAAGTCTATCTAATAATCAGATAGAACTGTTAAACAAAGGAATTAAAATGTATACAAAAAAGTATTATAACGATTGCTTTAATATTATTAAAGGCTAATTATACTTTCTCGTTTGCCGTCAGCATTCCGCAAATACGCATTTATATAATTTAAACAAATCTTTGAATGACTAATGAACATTTAATTTCACAAACCTTGCAGACTTAGTCGAATCTAGTTGAGATCTTGTGAAGGGTGCATGTGACCTGCATGATCGCGTGTTCTGTGACGGTCGGTCCTATGGTCTGTGCAAATTGAATATGGACAGGAGGAGAGTTCAGCTTCACTGGAGACATGCGATCGACAAACTTTAAACTCGTGACTGATTTCAAATTATGCTGCGCTTTATGTATTTGCCCACTGTCATATTCATGTCATTTTCACTCTGTGCTGTATGTAAAATGAGTGTTACCTTGGCTTTATTTGAAAAAATATGATTCCCAATGCACACAAACTTCCCAGAATACTGAATGCCCTGTTGGTTACAGTGTTTACTTCCTTTTTAATTATATTTTTATTATATATTTATTTGTGAAAAATACTTTGTCTTCTAGAGCAGTGTTTCCCAACCGGGGTGCCGTCTGTCGAGCAGGGGTGCCGTGTAACAAATCCTTTTTTAATATTTTTAAATCGCTAAATTGTTTAAAAAAGCATCTATTATATAATATCCATTTCTGATGTCGCCAATAATTAGAGATGCACCGAAATTTAAATAAAAAAAAAGTTAAATCTTAACCCTACTGTTAGACCTACCTGAAAAACTAAAAAGCAATTTATTTAATTCGAAGGCTTGTCGTTATTTTTTATTTGTGCTATCATTATTAATTTCTTTATTTGTTCTTATTTTATTACTGACTGCTTACTTATCATTTTTTATTCAATTCAAAGTTTGAAATCAAGCTATCTCGTGCTACTGCAACACAATTACCCCACTGTAAAATAAAAAAAAACACTGAGTGAGCTAGCTAGTTATAATGGTAATTAAATGTTTACATATGTATAAAAGCCTACATTAAAATCTGTCATATAAATTGGTCTCTTCATTAGAAATTAGCCTACTGATTGCCACCATTGATGGACA
>NW_015537954.1:420896-427684 GCF_001515605.1 Sinocyclocheilus anshuiensis
TTAAATATGAATTAAAATAAATAAAATTATATCGGCTTTATATCGGCCACCCTGCTTTCCAAGTTATCGGCAGTCAAAAAACCCATATCGGTCGACCACTAGTGAAGATCAAACACATAGAACAGTAAATCAATAAATCTTATACAAACAGACTTGCATCTTAGGAATGTGACCGTACACCGGCATGTCTTTATGGTCAGTGAAGTCATACAGCACTAATCACAAACACACACACACACACACACACACACACACACACACACACACAAAATCGGCCAGTCCGTGCAAACCTCGACCTGTAAGCCGCCAGTGCTGTCTGCATCGACGGGCAGTGGTCAAATCCCATCGTAAATCCCATTGATGCATTCTGGATTGGCTGTCAGTTGCAACAGTGTTCTGGAGAGCTTCTCAAACTGTGCTCAGGTTTGCAATGACAACAAGATCTGCAATCAAAAATCAGATGTTCTTATGATCCACATTAACTTCAATGCTCTATATTCTATACTGACTCATTAGAGCCTGTTTTTATTTTTCAAAGGAATTCTTAGAGCAACAAAATTGATGCATTAATTGATAAAGTTGTCTCCTTTATGAGGAATCAAAGCACACGCATCCACAACATTTACCTACAGATACACATACTGAATGTTTATTATGGTGTACATTATGAAATTACTTGATGCTTTCGGCAAGCAATGTTATTTTAGGAGCATTGAGGTATTATTATAGTTTTTATTAATACTTTGAATTATTTTCTGTTTTAAATATTTTCTATTTTGCAGTTTTCTTGTGTTTTTTGTCATTTAACTTTTTTTTTTAATATGTATATTATTTATTATTTAATTTGTAAAATTATTTATGAATTTATATTTCAGTTGAATTATTATTATTTCAATGAATTATTACTATTAGTCATTTTAGTGCATCAAGTTAAACTAAATGTAAATGAGAGCTGTTGGCTTGGCCACTGGCTGAAATAAAGTGTTAGTTTTTTTATATTTTATTTTATTTCAGTGATTTCAGCAGTGTTATTTTATTATTATATACTAATATAGTATTTATGAATATTTTGAATTATTGTTTATTTAGTTATTTTCTTTTTCATTTTAATTTAAGTTTTAATAATTTTGTGTGCTTTGTCATTTTTATTAGTTTTTTTTTTTAAATGTTTATTTTTATTTCAGATTTAGTTTTGGTAATTGTAGTACCTATTAGTGCTTATTTATTTTAGTTAGCTGCTAAAGCAACATTTCTCATTTTTGTTCTCAAATGTAAGTTTCTTAAGTTTAGGTTTTTCATCTAATATTTTATTTTATTTAGATTTTTTTTCAATACCGAAAATTATTTTTAATAGTTTTAGTATTAATTAACAATAACAGCACTGGTCAGCAGATACTCAAAAGCCATTTGTCATACTAAATTAGGTTTAAAACACACTGGTGAAGATGTGCTTTACCCGTTGCTTCTAAAATAGGCATTTACTATTTTAAGTGTTTCTGAATAATTAATGCAAGTGTCTTCTTTACAGGAAAGCAGGATATGAGACAGTGCTGTGTCTCTCTCAGAGACGTGAGTCACGCAGCCGAGGACGAGCCGGATAATGGCTTATCTCTCTCTCTCTCTCGCTCTCTCTCTCTCTCTCGCTCTGGAGGTCATTGTGTACAGCGAGGCTCTTAAAGAGGTAAGCAGGGTAAACTCTGATTAGTATGGTAACGGCTGAGGCCGTCACACCGCAGACTAGAGCTGACGTAAAGACCACAATCACATGCATTTATACAAACGTCTTTGTGTTCTGCTCGCATTCCTCAATACACAATCATAAAAACACACAGAGATAAAAATAGGCTCGGCTGATAATAATAGCACACTGCCATTGGCCAATGCACCATCACGACGCAGATGTTGCTTTATTCTCTTCATCTCGCTCTTTCTTTTTCTCCCTCAGTTTCAGTTTTCAAATTCAAAGCCATCATTTTGGATGATTTACTTACAAAAAAGGTGCCAGCAATGTAATAAAATCAAATATTAAAAGACATTAAGAATATACTGTTGCTCTTGAATATGGTGGGTTTGATCTTTTTTTCTGACAATCCAGGCAAATGCATTGCATCTCTCTCTCTCTCTCTCTCTCTCTCTCTCTGTTGTCAGCTGTAGGTCACATGACTCACTCTGCTGGCTCTCACTGAGCATGCTCAGTTCACTGTGTTGTCAGGCAAAAAAGAAGACGGCTCTGGAACAGACGAGATCTACAATAGATAAACACACAGACACACAGACACACAGAGAGAGCCGGAGAGGGAGCGCTAGTATGGAAGGGCGCTGCTAGTGCACAGTAATTCTGCCGTATTGGATGGTTTGGGGCCGTGTTTCTGTATGCATTGTGCTGTTCATCCGCTGTGTGTCGTGTCGGAGGAGAAGCATCCGTCTGGCGGTCGCTCCATCCTCGCTGAAGGTGAGCCGGATGTGGGGGAGGGGGTGTCGTGGATGCTGGCCGTCTGTGTTTTTGGGATGCATCGGTATGTGGTGACTCCAGCGGGGCATTATGGGTGTTTGAGGACACACAGGGGACTCGAGCAGATGGATACTGTCGAATGTGATGATTAGACTGATATGTCGGCCGTAAATCATTCAGTGCATATGATTGCATGATTAACAGAAGTGCATTTCCATCCAAAATCTCCTGAGAGCCACATATTTGTTAGTGAACGTTATATAAAATTCCAGGTATTTGTGTGCATCTTATTTGTTGTCTTTAAATTTGCTCTTTAGATATCAGTATGTTAGTTTTTACTGATTTCATGCAGGTTTGACATAAAAGACATGAATGCATTCATTAGAGTGATGATATTCACAAAGACGTGTATTATACAATAATATAAAAACATAGTTGAAACCACAAAACTGATGGATTTCATAGATATTTTAGACCTTATCTAAATATCTTTGTCTTATAGTTTACATCCAAGCTGCAAAATTATATTTCTGCTTTCAAATTCAGTTTGAAATTAGTTATTATTCGTGGCCAAAGAAACAGGAATAGTATGTGGATTTGCGTCATGATTTTTCATGACAATTAAACAGATTTTCCCTCTAAAAAATTTGAAATTCTGTAATGTGTCCAGATGTTTTCATTTTGAATTTTATTTGTAATTTTCAAGCAAGTTTATTGATATAGTATACATTTCATACAAAATGGTAATTCAATGTGCTTTACATAAAAAAGAATTAAAAATATTCATAATTACATCAGATGCAGAAAAAATAAAAGTAACTATAAAAGCGAAGAATAAACAAAATCATTATTTTTAATTGTAGAATCTCATTATTGTAATACAGTATTTTATTGTATTAAAGTAAAAATACATAAAAATGATTTCAATATGAATACAAAAAATTATATCACAATGCAAACAAAAGTAAATCCTTCAATGAAAAAAAAATTGGTGTAGAAACAGTTTTCACTCAGAAATTGCTTGTAAATTTCACAATTGATTACAAAGAAACTGCAAGTAACACATTGAATTAAACATGAAAATTTGAAGTAGAAAGAATAAAATAGTATTTTCTTCTAAAACATACTCCAATAATCTGTTTTATTTACAACTTAGAATTTTTTTGAATTTATCATAATTTGTCATCCTTAGATTCTCATTATTGTAATGTATTAAAGTAAAAATCAATAAAAAAAATAATTTCACAATGCAAAAAAAACAATGCTCCTAAAAGCGATATTTTAATGCAGAATAAATATTGTTTTATTTTTATCTTTTGAATATAGGGAGAAATAAAAGCCGTGCATGTTCTTGCCAGGCTTTGTGACGTCCATGTGGTGTGTTTTGTCAGTATTTATCAGATATGACTTGTACAGGACTACTTGGGAAATTTCTTCTATAAATTTGTGCCCACACACACACGCACGCACGCACACACACACACACACACACACACACACACACACGAAACAGTGTCACAGACAGAAGGGGTTGTTGCTAGGATACACAGTGGCGAGATGGAGGAGAAAGAACAGAACGTTATTTTAAACAGAAAGGCGTCTCGGTTTCTGTAGGTCTACAGGACTGGATGCCTGCCATCTGCACGCTCACAAATATGACACTGGAATTTTTCATGTGAGAAAATGTCAGCGATGTTTGACCGTGCAAAGTTCATGACGTGAGATTGATGCTGCCTGGTTGCAGAAGAGTTCTGGGAGGTTTGTTGTGCAGTTGCTAGGGTGTTCTGAATGGTTGCTAGGGTGATTTCTAAGAAGGTTTGCTATTGTCTTAAGTAAAAAGAGTCTCTATTTAAGTCTTCTATGCATTGTAAAAATCCAGTGTTGCTTTTGAGTTTTATTTGTAATTTTCATTATTTTAATGGTAATTCTCATTAGGTTCTCATTACAGCTTTTTTATGTATTAAAGTTAAAATACATTCAAATACAATAAAATGCAATACAATAAAAAAAAAATTCACAGTGCAAAAAAACAAAACATAGATGGTCCTAAGATTGTTTTAAAGCAGAATACACACACACACACACACACACACACACACACACACATATATATATTTAAAAAAATTGGTGCAGAAACTATTTTCACTTGGAAATTGCTTGTAAATTTCACAATTAATTACAAAGAAATGGCAAGTTACACATTGAATTAAACAAAATTTTGAAGTAGGAGGACTAAAATAGTATTTTCTTGTAAAACATATTTCAATAACCTTTGTAACTTTTCTTGCTTCAATGTTCATATGTGTGATTTTTTTTCCCACCTGTTTTATCATCCAGCAGATGAAAATATTAAGTTTATTAGTGGCAGTGATGCTTGCAAACAGCACTAAGCACAGCTTCTTTCCTTTATTACAAATCTTATATAATCTTTATGATTGCAGATATTACAGTGATTTATTTTATTGTCTCTCTTGAGATGCATAAATCTGCAGGTTCACAATAATTTGTCATTTCTCTCTGGTAACTGGTTATTGAGTTAAATGGAGAGCTCTCTGTGGTTTTGATCAATGATTTGTCTAATAATCTGTTTATTTTTCCACAGAAAGCACAGAGCTCATCTTACTGAAGACGTCTCCTGTCGTCCCAGAGTGCCTGTTGTTTTGTGTTTTGAGCTGAAATGGATCAGAAAAGCTTCATCCTGTTAGAGACGCGTCTGTGAACACCGGAGCCAATGGTGAGCGCTCACACTTCATTACACACACAAACACCGTCAGACATGGCCTGCGTTCAGCTGCGGGTCTCTGGACACAAACACCGTGCTGATGAAGAATGTGAGATGACACAACTGTAACTCTTTACTTGACCTTTGGCTAAGCTCCGCCCCCCTCGGTTACTGTTGCTCGCTCAAAACATCCCATAGGAGTCAATTGTAAAATTTGCCATTCGATTTGCAGTAAAATGAGCGCATAAATTGAAAAAGTATATTCGATGTTATTGTAATTGTACATGAGCTGTAAATGAATTATGAGATTGTGACAAAAAAAATTATTATCTGCCGTTTTTCTTTTTAGAACCCCAACCCTAAGTTGTTTCATTAAATTGTTTAAAACTCATATTTTTAAATTAGTTTATAAGTTTAATTAATTTTGTTTATTTCTGTGTATTTTGGATGTATAATTATTTTGATTTTATTTTTTTTAGCTCTTTTTGAGATTTGTACTTTTATACTGCATTGTTGCCTGTGAATGTGAGAAAGCCACTTTTTGATTAATATTATTATTATTATTATTATTGATAATCAGTCAGAATCGAGTCAAACTAAAACTCCAACCAAAATTTTAGATTTAACTTGAACATGAAGAAATGTTGCATTTTCTGAAAAGGGAATCAATATTTATATGCATATTCTGTTTTAGAGTTGTCTTTTTGAATTTGTGGGTTTCTGGTCTCAGACTGTTATTTTGCATTTAGCAGTTGTTTAATGAATCCAAAACGATTAATTATCAACGTCTTTAAAGTAAGATTAAATCAGCCGTCTTGTTTGTTACCAAAATATTGAACTATTGAAGTGATCATCAGCGCTGTGTGTTCAGTGAAAAATCCAGAATAAATGTGCATTTTAACTAAAACAAAAACTATTAAAAATTGTCTTCATTAATTGAAATAAAGCTGAAATCAAATCAAATCTAAATATTGGATGAAAAACTTACAAAATGAAAATTAGACATGTTGCCTTGGCAACTAACTGAAATAAATGAGTTTAGGTTGAAGTACTAAAATTACTGAAACTAAAACTGAAATAGAAAAGTTATAAAAAAATATGAATATTAAAAACCAAAAAGTACAAAAAAAGCACATAATTAAAAAAACTATTAAAACGTCAACTAAAATTCTAATGAAAACTTAAAACTTAAAATAAAACTTAAATAAAATAAAAAACGAAACTAAACTAAAATAAAATACAAATAAAAACTAAAATAAATAAATACTATAAATGCTACTAAAATAGCACCGCGTGTGTTTTATTCAGGATATTAAAGGCCAGGGCTGGACGGATGAAGAATCGGATGGAGAGAACGAACCGGAGCAGTTCCTGTACGGGATTCAGGTAAAACACTTCAGTCGTCAAAACATTTCTTACATTAGGTTAGTACATTTGCTTTTGGTCATAAGGGTCATTTTTTTGAAACTGAGATTTATGCATCATCTGGAAGCTGAATAAATAAGCTTTCCATTGATGTATGGTTTGTTGGAAAATGTGGAATTTGAGGGTGCAAAAAAATCGAAATATTGAGAAAATCGCCTTTAAAGTTGTCCAAATTAAGTTCTTAGCAAT
>NW_015537954.1:428764-433462 GCF_001515605.1 Sinocyclocheilus anshuiensis
AAATGAAGTTCTTAGCAATGCATATTACTAATCAAAAATTACGTTTTGATATATTTACGGTAGGAAATTTTCTAAATATCTTCATGGAACATGATCTTTACTTAATATCCTAATGATTTTTGGCATAAAAGACAAATGTATAATTTTGACCCATACAATGTATTGTTGGCTATTGCTACAAATATACCCCAGCGACTTAAGACTGCTTTTGTGCTCCAGGCTCACAATTAATAATGTGTAATATCGCTGTCCACCTGTAGGGGAGCTGTGCAGCCGACCTGTACCGTCACCCACAGCTGGACGCTGACATCGAGGCTGTAAAAGACATTTACACGGACAGCGCTGTGTCCGTCAGGTGAGAACGACCCTCACTCCGCATCTGATTCAGATCTGTGCATTCACACCCGATTCACTTTCATTCTGAGTCTGCTGCTCTTCCTGCAGAGAGTACGGCACCATCGATGACGTGGACATCGACCTGCAAATCAACATCGGCTTCTTGGATGTGAGACCACACACTTCCTATACAAGCTACTTCACTTCATAAACAGATGTTGAAATGGGAATAAAGTGATTTGTGTGTTTGCAGGAGGAGGTGGCGACCGCATGGAAGGTGATCCGAACGGAGCCCATCGTCTTACGCCTCCGTTTCTCTCTTTCACAGTATTTGGATGGACCAGGTGAGAAGCGTCTGCATTTCTGTGCCTGTGTGTTTACTTTACACTACTTTTATTCAATTTATTCCTACAGAACCGTCTGTGGAGGTGTTTCAGCCGTCCAATAAAGAAAGCTTCAGTTTGGGCCTTCAACTAAAGAAGTAAGTCAACATACTGGCGATCATATTGAATTAAAAGAAAGATTTGCTTATTTTATGGTTTCTTATGGAGTCATTGTAATTGATTTATTCAGCAAGGCTGCATTAAATTGATCAAAAGTGAGAGTAAAGTCAAATAAATAATTATTTTTCAAATAAATGCTGTTCTTTACACTGCAAAACAGGCTTATCTTAGTATTTTTGTCTTGTTTCCAGTCAAAATATCTAAAAATTCTTAAATTAAGATGCATTTACTAGATAAGCAAAATGACAAGATAATTTGTCTTGTTTCCAGGGGAAAGAAAAACTAAATTAAGTGCATTTTGCTTAAAATAAGTAAAAGTATCTGACCGTGGGGTTGAGTAAATTACTCTTGTTTTAAGAATATTTTACTTACCCCACTGGCAGATAATTTTACTCGTTTTAAGCAAAATGCACTTACTTTAGTTTTTTTTTTTTTTGCCTGGAACAAGACAAAAATGCTAAGATAAGCCTTTTTTTTTTTGCAGTGTTTGAACTTTCTACTGATCTGAATCCTGCAAAATAAAATGTGTCACGTTTCCACATAAATATTGTGCAGCACAACTGTTTTCAACATTGATAATAATTAGAAATGTTTCTTGAGCAGCAAATCAGCATATTAGAATGATTTCTGAAGATCATGTGACACTGAAGACTGGAGTAATGATGCTGAAAATTGACTGAAATAAATTACAGTTTAACAGATATTCACATAGAAAACAGCTATTGGAAATTATAATATTATTTAACATTTTTACAGTATTTTTGATCAAATAAATGCAGCCTTGGTGAGCAGAAGCATTAAAAAAATATTTTCATTGGTAGTGTGTATTATGTGTATTTTAGCACAACTGGAACACTGGATTGGCCAATCAGCATCTAGAACTGAAACAATAATTTTCAAAAAGAATCTTGTTCACTACAGTTTTATTATGAGTCACTCTGTTTGTTTGATTATTGATTGATTGAACAGAAACTGTAATGAAAGACTGTCAAAATAAAGCTGAAGCTTGTTTTGGTGTTTCTAGGATCCTCAGTACGTTCACGTCGCAGCAGTGGAAGCACCTCAGTAATGAGTTCCTCAAAGCCCAGCAGGAGAAGCGACACAGCTGGTTCAAAGCCGGAGGAACCATCAAGAAATTTCGTGCAGGATTGAGCATCTTCTCCCCGATTCCCAAGTACGTCCTTATCGTTTGATATGAAAACACACGTCATACACGCTAACAATCTGATCGTGGTTGATGCATCTGAAATAGGGCTCAACAGTGATCGGCTGGAAGTGTTTTCCCATTCATTTTCTCTATAGGGAACTCTTCAATTCAATAATCAGTTTGAAGCAATGAACCAAACTTCAGAATGATCACAACATTACAAGCAAAAAAAAGTAATAAAATTTAAACAACAAAGGTACATGATTGCTACAGCGTCCCATACTGACTCACAGTATATAATTACCTAGTTAGGCTCCATAAATCCACTGCAGGATTTATTGTTTCCGTGGTAACCGCAACTTATTTGGCTTCAGGATTATGGGTAGTGAAGTTCCTCACCTGGAATTCTGCATTTAAACAGGATTTGTTTTGAAATGACGTATTGTCACATTATATTTACATTTACATTCATGCATTTGGCAAACACTTTTATGCATAGTTGTGTACACTTGCATTCAAGCTATATATATTTTTTCGATTCATGCATTCACTGGGAATTGAAAGCAATGCAGTGTTGCTAATGCCGTGCTGTTTGAGCTACAGGAGGGCTATCATTGTCATATACTGTTAGGTCTGCAATGAAAGGTTTAGTTTAATTAAGATTTATTTTAAGGAGATTTTGAATGACGATTTTGCTTCCTGAGCCCGACTGTTGAGCTTTATTAAAAAAAAAAAAAAATCTGTTTTGTATATTTGTCATTTTTATATTATATTATATTAAAATGAGTATCTGCAATGGTCTCCGAAAAATAAACCTAATTTAAAGGGAAAACAAGATTATTTTTCTGACCCCATTGGCAGATTTTTTTTTGTCTTGTTTTAAGCAAAAACGAATTTAATTTTGATGCATTTTCAAGCCAATATCTTTTATTATTTTGCTTCTCAAGTAAATAAAAGATAAAGTAAACAAGTCAACAAAAGAAATGATGTCTTGTTTTGTAAAACATTTATAAAAAAATAAAGTGAGTTTAAGCTTAAAACAAGAAAAGATATCTGTCAGTGGGGTCAGAAAAATAAACTAAATTTAATGGGAAAACAAGTTTATTTTTCTGACACCATTAAAATTTATTTTTTCATGTTTTAAGCAAAAACCTATTTCATTTTGATGCATTTTTTACAAAATAAGAGTTAGTCTCCTATATCATTTTGCTACTGAAGTTAATGTGTTTAATTAAAAATGGTTAGATGTTTGTACTGGAAAACGAGACAAAAATACTTCAATAAGAAGTCAGTTTAAAGCAAGTTCTGCTTTCTACTAGTCGGCAAGCATAATTAAGGTAATTCCAGCGTGAACTCATCCGCTGGCTGTGGCCTCCATCTTGGCTCCAGGTCTCCCAGTTTCCCCCTGATCCAGGACACAGTGTTGAAAGGCAAACTGAACGTGCCCGAGCTCAGAGTCACCCGGCTCATGAACCGCTCCATCTCCTGTACCATGAAGAACCCCAAGGGGGAGCTGTTTAGCTATCCTCCGAACAGCCAGGTCAGCATCCCGTCTTCCCCGACTGCACGCTTTCCTTTCCAAACACTCTCTCCTCGCTTCTCCATACCCGTGACCCCTCACTAGGGCCTCCAGATAAAACATGGATGCACTATCCCTCATCCCAGCCCTCAGCCTCTTTGCCCTCCGACACCCCCCTCGCCTAACACGGCTGGCTGGCACCTTTCCCATAATGCTTTGTCTCCGTTAACCCATCAGACTGTGGCTGTCCCGGCGGGCAGGGCCCCTGCGCAGATTACCACCCGCCAGCTGATTGAGTTGTTTTTCTCATCCCAGGCGGGCGGACACTGCAAGAACATCCCCACGCTGGAGTACGGCTTCCTCGTGCAGGTACCGTCTCACCACAGCCTCAGCGACACGCACGACTTCATCCTTTCCCATGATGCCCAGAGTACATCCCAACATCACATCCGTGCATGTCGAGTGCTGCGTCTTAGTGAGGCTAAATACGGTGCTGCCGTAAATCTCGTAAAAGGTCATAATCATGATGACGCAGAGGATTAAAGCACCTGCCAAAAATGTACAGCTGCATTTTGAATGAAAAAACAAAGAAACAAACAAAAACATAATTAATGCACACCTAAGGCGATAATACAGCAAACTTAAATATGCATTAATGACGCAGAGGATTACAGCACCTACCAAGAATTTACAGCTGTATTTTGAATTTGAAAAATAAAATAAAATTAAATAACAAATGAAATGAAATGAAACAAAATAAAAAATATTAAATTAAATTAGAAAAAAACAGAATTAATTAAGAATTATTAAATTAAATTAAATCAAATTAAATTAAATCAAACAGAAAAGAAGAAAAGAAAAAACAGAATTAATGCACACCTAAGGTGAAAATACAGCAAACTTAAATATGCATTAATGACGCAGAGGATTACAGCACCTACCAAAAATGTACAGTTTTATTTTGAGGTTTAAAAAATTAAATTAAATTAAATTAAATTAAATTAAATTAAATTAAATTAAATTAAATTAAATTAAATTAAATTAAATTAAATTAAATTAAATTAAATTAAATTAAATTAAATTAAATTAAATTAAATTAAATTAAATTAAATTAAATTAAATTAAATTAAATTAAATTAAATTAAATTAAATTAAATTAAATTAAATTAAATTAAATTAAATTAAATTAAATT
>NW_015537954.1:433575-437497 GCF_001515605.1 Sinocyclocheilus anshuiensis
TTTAAATTAAATTAAATTAAATGAGAAAAAACTGAATTAATGCACACCTAAGGTGATAAAATTCAACAAACTTAAATATGCATTAATGGCACAGATGATTACAGCACCTACCAAAAATGTACAGCTTACATGATTTTGAATTTTAAAGATAAAATAAAATTACATTAAATAACAAATGAAAAGAAATTAAAAATTATTAAATGTAATTAAATTATACATTAAATAACAAATTAAATGAAATTAAATTATAGATAAATAAATAAAACAACAAGCAATAAGCAGTCTGTTACATTAATGCACATTTAAGGTGATAAAATGACAAACTTTAATATGCATTAATGACGCACGGGATTAAAGCACCTTCCAAAAATGTACAGTTTTATTTTGATGTTTAAAAATTAAATTAAATTAAATTAAATTAAATTAAATTAAATTAAATTAAATTAAATTTACAAAGAATAAGAATACCGAATAAGCAACTGTCTACTAAATTATTGATAATTAATTCACTCCAAGGGTGATAAAACAATATGTTGAGTAGACTAGAATCGCAAATTTTGTTTTACAATTTTGACCACTTGTATATGTGTTTATCTTTTTTCATTCTTTTTTCAGATTTTCATTCTTAAAAGGCTCTTGTTTCTTAAGTCTCTTATGAAATATTTTGCTTAAAACTGCAGTTATTAATTCAAAAGGAACATGGCGGAGTGATGTGCAACTGTAATGTAGTAAATGAGCCTGTAATTATTTCATAACCGTGCTGTTATTACAGTAATAAGGTTCAAGAGGCTGTGCTATAGAGTGAAGAATAGCCACAGCTGAAAGATGTTTCAGTAATATTCACAATATAGCATTATATAACACGTACCTTATTGCTTAGCAGCACAGCTAAATTTAGGACACATTCACATTCATTCAAATATGATTTTGTGAAACGTGATATACATAGTAGCTGTTTTACGTCATTGCTGCTTGGGGTTAGTAAGATTTTTTTAAAGAGATTAAGGCTGCATTAAACTGATCAAAAGTGACAGTAAAGACATTTATAATATTATGAAAGATAAATTAAATGCTGTTTATATTATATAAATATAAATGCTGTTCTTTTGAACTTTCTATTAATCTGTGAATCCTGAAAAATGTCCACAAAAATATCGTGCAGCACAACTGTTTTCAACATTGATAATAATCAGAAATGTTTCTTGAGCAAATCAGCATATTAGAATGATTTCTGAAGATCATGTGACACTGAAGGCTGGAGTAATGATGCTGAAAATACAGCTGCACATCACAGAAATAAATTACAGTTTAACAGATATTCACATAGAAAACAGTTATTTTAAATTGCAATAATATTTCAAATTTTTACTGTACTTTTGATCAAATAAATGCAGCCTTGGTGAGCAGAAGCATTAAAAAAAATCTTACCGTCCCCAAACTTACGGTAGTGTGTATTGTGTGTATTTTTAGCACAACTGGAACACTGGATTGACCAATCAGCGTCTAGAATTGGAACAATATTTCATCAACTTCTTTGTATTATGTGTCAACCAATTCAACAATGCTGCCGTATAAAAAAAATCAGCATCCTAATGCAGTTTCCAGTTTGTGTTTTTCACTCATCATCATCATATTATACACAACAGCTTCATGATTCCTCTGTGATTGTGCTGCGATTCTCTTTGATCTTCCTGTGACAGGGGATCCCATCAGCTCAGCGTTTCTTCTGATTACCGTCTCCGTCTTTCCTCCGTTAGATAATGAAATACTCTGAGCAGCGCATCCCCACTCTGAACGAATACTGCGTGGTGTGTGACGAGCAGCACGTCTTCCAGAACGGATCCATGCTGAAGGTGAGCGTCAGCTTTTGCTCACGACTGAAGCTTGGTTCTTTGCTCTGATTGGTCGGTTTCTTCCCGGCAGCCTGCGGTTTGCACGAGAGAGCTGTGTGTGTTTTCCTTCTACACGCTGGGAGTGATGTCCGGAGCGGCTGAGGAGGTGGCCACCGGCGCTGAGGTGCGTCACCAGCTCCATACATTCGTCTTGTGTGCTGAGGTTTAGTGTTTGTAGAGTACATGTTGTGTGATGTTTCTCTTCAGGTGGTGGACCTGCTGGTGGCCATGTGTCGCGCCGCTCTCGAGTCGCCCCGTAAAAGCATCATCTTTGAGCCGTATCCATCTGTGGTCGACCCCAATGACCCCAAAACGCTCGCCTTCAACCCGAAGGTGACCGTCTCTACTTGCACTCATATGAACTATTGTTTGATCTGGTACTCTGCAAATTCATCAGTATAAATGTAGATTTTGTGCATTAGAGACACATATGTGACCCTGGAGCACAAAAGCAGTCTTAAGCAGCACAGGTATATTTGTAGCAATAGCCAACAATACATTGTATGGGTCAAAATTATCCATTTTTCTTTTATGCCAAAAATCATTAGGATATTAAGTAAAGATCATGTTCCATGAAGATATTTTGTAAATTTCCTACCGTAAATATATTAAAACTTAATTTTTGATTAGTAATATGCATTGCTAAGAACTTCATTTTCAGGCGATTTTCTCAATATTTTGATTTTTTTGCACATATAAATATCAATTTAAAAAATTGACCCTTATGACTGGTTTTGTGGTCCAGGGTCACATTTGTTTTTTAGCAAAAAATTGGAAAAAAAAAAAAAAACATCTGCTGTGCAACAGGGCTCAAAGCATCAGTATGGAAGCCCATTTCCACCACTGAATAAAAAATAAAAAAAGATTATTGTGACTTTGTATCTCACAATTCTGACTTTTTTTCTTGCAATTGCGAGTTCACATCTCACAATTCTTATAAAGACTATAAGAATAGTCTTTTTTTCCCTCAGAACTGGACTTTATAACTCGCAATTGTGAGTTTATATCTCATAATTCTGAGAAAAGGAGTCAGAATTGCAATAAAAAAGTCAGAATTGTGAAATGTGAAATCACAATTACCTTGTTTTATTTTTTATTCAGCGGTGGAAACTGTCTTTCATACATCAGTCAAGCACTACTTAACCACATGTTTATAATGTACTGAAACTACACTGCCAAAAATAATTTTCTTATTTTGTACTTTATTTTCGTTTTCAATACAAATACCTCAACATTCTTAAATCAAGATGCATTCACTTGAGAAACGAAATGGTTTAAGATATTAAGTCGAGTTTCTTGATAAAAATGATCAAAATTAAGTGAGTTTATAATATAAACTCCAGCCTTTTAAAAGTTGCTTATAAATCTCTCATTATGCTATATTATCACCAAATCCTGGATTTAATCTATTTGTTTTCTTTCAGTTAGCACAGTTTTGTGTTTCTTTTTGGAATTGATTGATTGTAGGCCTCATTGATCAGAGCTCGTGCACCTCAGTTTTTGAGTGAACATTGGCAAAATTATCCACAAATAATGTTCTTTTCACTCAAAAATGCATAAGCTCAGATCAATGAGGCCTACGATCAGTCAGTTCCAAAAAGAAACACAGCTAATTATGCTAATTGAAAGAAAAGAAGTTTTCCAAGATTTGGAAAGATCCAAGATTTGGTGATGATATAGCATAATTAGAGATATACAAGCAATATTTAAAAGGCTGGTCATTTTTTTTTACATCAAATTAGGTGCTGAATTTCAGTACAGATCAAGGGTTAAAACAAGAAAACAACATCTGTTTTTAAGCATCAACTCACTAATTTTAGATAAATTTTGCTTCTTAAGTAAATGTGTCTTGATTTAGGGTTTTGATGTTTGTACTGAAAAAGACAAAAACAAAATACTGAGTAAGAAAATAATTTTTTGCAGTGTATTAAGATTCAAATCAGCTTGACTTCAACTTTAACCAGGATCAAACCTTTCCTTCCTTGTGTGTGTGTGTGTGTGTGTGTGTGTGTGTGTGTGTGTGTGTGTGT
>NW_015537954.1:437687-452090 GCF_001515605.1 Sinocyclocheilus anshuiensis
GTGTGTGTGTGTGTGTGTGTGTGTGTGTGTGTCTCTGTGTGTGTGTGTGTGTGTCTCTCTGTGTGTGTGTCTCTCTCTGTGTTTGTGTGTGATTATTGTACTGCTCCTGTGCCGAACAGAAGAAGAATTATGAGCGTCTGCAGAAAGCTCTAGACAGTGTGATGTCTATTCGGGAAATGACACAGGTACTGTTTTTAGTCAGTCTACTTGCTAAAAAATGATCCTTAAATCTTTATAAAATATCTTTCCCACAACATTCCTGTGGAATATCCTTATTAAATCATACAAAGACTAAATTAAAGTTTGAAAAAAGAATGTGCATGTACAAAAATGATATTGATAAATGAGTTGTCAGAGGCTGTTTTTCTGAAACTGTATGTGTATTTTCAGGGCTCGTATCTGGAGATTAAGAAGCAGATGGATAAACTGGATCCTCTGGCTCATCCGTTACTGCAGTGGTGAGTTAATAAGCAACAGGCCAGGCATTACAGTGATTTTACCACAGTAAGTGTGTTTAGGCCTTTCTGATGGTTTATTTTATCTGTCTCTCTCTGCAGGATCATATCCAGTAACAGGTCTCATATTGTGAAGCTGCCGCTCAGTAGGGTAAGATGAACACTTTTAAATGCAAGAACAGCTTAACTTTTATAAGCTTGCCTTTGTTCATTTCACTTCTGTGTTTTGCTGTTTATAGCAGCTGAAGTTCATGCACACATCTCATCAGTTTCTGCTGTTGAGCAGCCCGCCTGCAAAAGAAGCTCGATTTCGCACCGCAAAGAAACTCTATGGCAGCACCTTTGCCTTCCAGTGAGTCACAGTGACCTGCAGAAACACACGCACGTCACAGAGAATCATACTCACGCCAGAGCCGATCACATCACTGTCTGCACTCGCTGAACGACGCAACCAACCCAAATGCTCCGGTTAGAATTAACAAAGCTGTTGTACGTTGCACTGAATATTTGGTGTGGACTTTGATCAAATAAATGCAGCCTCAGTTTTGTTTCAAAAACGAAAATATTAGAGACTTCTTTCAAAAACAACAAACTAGAATGCCTCCATTATAATCAAAAAACTGTCTGCAGTAAATGCAAGCGATGTAGTGCAACACACTACATGTTGCAGCAGGAACTGTTAGAAATATAATTTGATTACAAACTACATTTTGATTACAAACTACATTTTGAGTTACAAATTACATTTTGATTGCAAACTACATTTTAATTACATTTACATTTAGTCATTTAGCAGACACTTCTATCCAAAACGACTTACAAATGAGGACAATAGAAGCAATCAAAACTAACAAAAGAGCAACAATATGTAAGTGCAAATGACAAGTCTCGGTTAACCCAATGCAGTACACATAGCAAGGTATTATATATATATATACACACACACACACACACATACACAAAAAAAAGAAAAACAAGTAGAATAGAAAAAATAGAAAGCTAGTGTTAGTTTTTTTAAATAAAAAAGAAGATAAATAGATAAAGTAGAATTAAAATAGAATAGAAAGTGCTAGAGTTAGAGGGTCAAATAAAGATGGAACAGATGTGTTAGTCGTTTCTTGAAGATGGTTAAGGACTGGTCATTCCACCAGGATGGAACAGTTAATGAAAAAGTCTGTGAAAGTGATTTTGTGCCTCTTTGAGATGGCACAATAATACGCCGTTCACTTGCAGAACGCAAGCTTCTAGAAGGCACATAACTCTGAAAGATGTGTTTGACAGTTTGTGGTGTGGCAAATTGTGCACTGAGTTGATTACAATTACATTTTGACAACAAAAATTACATTTTGATTGCAAACTACATTTTGATTACAAATTACATTTTGATTACAAACTACATTTTGATTACAAACTACATTTTGCTTACAAATTACATTTTCATTACAAATTACATTTTCATTACAATCTACATTTTGCTTTATTGAATATAATGGGAGGATTCTAGTTTGGTGCATCATTCAGTGTAGCAACTGTATTTTTTACTCCCTTTTTTTGTGCTAAAGATCATTACTTTTAGAATGGCTGCATTGTACATGAAAAAGGGACAAATTGGGATCCCAAAGCACAAATCTGATCTTCTATTGAGAGATTTATATTATCCAACATTAAATGAATGTCAAAATTAGTTTTAAGTGGTGTTTGCGCTCAATTTTCTTTTCTTATTTGATTGAATTCACCAAGCAAAGTCATGCAATAAAGTGAAAATGTTTTTATAATCAGTTTCAATTTAGTTCATCTTAGAAAAAAATATGAATTGTAGGTTAAGAATGAAAATGTGACATTTTATAATAGTTTCAGGGCCTGTTTTAAACCTCATTCATTTAAATCTGCCAAGAAATCAGATTTATAAGCTGCTGATCAGGTTACTATTCAGAGCTCAGTGAAATGTTTCCTATGATCCCGACAGACCACCAGAGAAAGAATATCAAGAGCATCAAAAATAATGACAGGTTTATATCGGGTGCAGACTTATAAATGTGGTATAAATTTAAACACCACTGGAAAACACGTCAGGTTTTTTTGTGCTATTTCTGTGCTTTTTGTGTTATTTTTATGGACACATTTCCACTTTTAGACCTTGCGTGAAATAAAAGTCATTCAAAAACAGCCAACAAAAGACTAGCATAACTCAGAAATATCTCCAGACATCTGTGTTTAAAAATACACTTGTGCCAGATTTAACGAAAAGCTGCGTTACATAATACTGTACAGGTCATCAGATTTTTTCAGTCACACTTATAAAACTGAATTTTGACATCTTCTGAACAGTGAGTGGTGCATGACCGTGCAAAACTCACAACCACGATACAAGTTGCTAAGGTGTCTTAGGTAGTTTGCTTATTGGTCCAAAGAGTCCGGCACCATCAATTCTCTGTGTTATTCTGGTCTGTGGGATTTTATCACTTGTTTCTCTCCTTCTAGTGGCTCCCATATTGAAAACTGGCACTCGGTTCTGAGGAATGGACTGGTCAATGCCTCTTATACTAAACTGCAGGTATGTAAAAGCCATCAGTCAGCTGACCTCAGCTCATGTTCTCTGCAGTCCAGATGATCTGTTCTGATCGTAATGGATGTCCGACTGCATTTATGTCTGGAATCAGGTCCTTTTCTGACTTCAGCCAACACTATTCTACTTCCTGTAGTAAAGGATGGATGGTGTGTGATTGGCTGCATTCAGAATGGAATGCTAGCTTACTGCTTACTTCACAGTATGTGCTGTATAGTGCTGACTATGTAAGAGTAGTAAGTGAAACGGAATGCAACATTTGAAACTGTAATCTGCAACATTGTTTCACTCAACCTCATTGTGTTGCATTTTAATTCTCACTGCAAAAATGGTTTCCTTTTTCAGTATTTTTCTCTTGTTTTCCAGTACAAATATATAAACGTTCTTAAGTCAAGATACAAAATGACATAAAGATAACAAGCGAAATTAAGCGACTTTAGGTTTAAAATGAATGGGGTCAGAAAAATGAACTTAATTATGTGACCTAAACTGATTGATGTTTTTTCTTGTCACTTGCATTTGATGATCAGAAAACAGGCTTCTTTTCGTTTTGCTGTTTAAATGCATGTTTAATTCTTAGCGAAATGATTTCCTTCTTCAGTGTTTTTGTTTTTTTATTCTAGTACAAATATCTCAACATTCTTAAATCAAGATACATTTACTTGAAGTAAAATTACATAAAATAATAAGTCTTGTATTCTGAGAAATTGATCAAAATGAAGTGACTTTATGTTTAAAACAAGGAAAAATACCAGTCAGTGGGGTCAGAAAAATGAACTAGTTTATTTTTCTGAATGGTCAATATTTTTTCTTGTTTCAAGTATAACATTTTGTACGTTTTTCAAAAAATAAGACTTGTCTTTTTACTGTTATTTTGTATCTTGATTTAAGAATGTTTAGATATGTGTGCTGGAAAACAAGACAAAAATTCTGAAGAAGAACATGATTTTTTGAAGTGCAGTGAGCAGTTTAATCCAATTTAGTGTAAAAATGTATGAACTTTTGTCAGACTGATCAAATAATGTTACAAATCATGGCAGATTTTACTTCTGGTTTGTTCATCACACTGGAAATGGAAGGTGAAGTTGCATTGCATTGTTGGATACAGAACATTATGGTAGTATCCTATAGTGAACAGTTAAAATAAATGTCGTTCTCAAGCTTTGTTTCTTTGCACTTCACTGAAGACTGTGAGATCAGTGGCATTTGATGAGGTTTCTAGAGAGTTTGTGTTCAACATTGAAGATGAAGTTTACCAGGAAAACAACAAAATCCTCCTGGAATGATCTTTTTCTATAAGAACTTTCCATCTTTAATTCCATGTCAGTCATTTTCATGTCATCTGGTGCTTGTTGATGCTTTTCTCCTGGAAAGACGTCCATCATTTCATTCAGTCATACATCTATAAACTCTCATGAGACTGAACGTTAATTTCGCTGTATAATGCATGTTCATGCATCTTCAATGGAAACCATCATCATCATCATCATCACCTGTCTTCTTCCTAAGTGCTTCACTGGTTGTTTCTCATGCTTTCTTCTTCATTCATTGAATGCATCCCATCAGACGTCTCTGTCTTGCTGTGATTCTTTGGGCCACAGCTCAGATGTGAAAGCGTTTCTGGCATGTTTCTCTTCTTTTACGGGGAGCGTGTGCAGAGCGTGTAACTCTCTCCTCCTCTTCTTCTCTTTCATCAAAGCTGCATGGAGCAGCGTACGGGAAGGGCATCTATCTGAGCCCCATATCCAGTATTTCCTTTGGATACTCAGGTACGATCCAGACCCGCGTCTTCCGTGCTTCGCTGTGGGTTCTTCATCACATCTCAGTCTCTCTCTCTCTGTAACAAACACCTCAGTCTGTTTTCTGATCCATATGAATGCTGCTTTGTTGTGCGTGGACACTGTTTTTGAATCTGTGAATTTTTTTTGTTGTGTGCTGAATTGCTTTTCCTTTTCCACACTGCAAACAATCATTCTCTTTATCGGTATTTTGTCTAAAACTATCCTTAAAACAACATACTTTTACTTCAGAAGCGAATTTGGGAAGGGCTAGTTTTCAGTGGTTATTTTTCTTGTTAGCAAATTTCTCCTTTTAAGTCTAATCTGCTCTACCTTTTGTTAATTTCTTCCACTTAAAACATTGATTTTCTTCTTCAGAATATTTGCATTGTTTTTGCAGTGCAAATATCTAAATATTCTTAAATCGTTACATTAATTTAAGAGGCAAAATGAATTAAGGCATTAATAAATATCTAAGATATTAAGTCTTGTTTTCCGAAGAATATAATTGTAAAAAAGTACAAATGTAAATAAATAAAAAAAATCTGCCAGTTAGGTAATAAACATGAAATTTATTTAAAGGGAAAACAAGATTATTTTTCTGACCCCATTGACTGTTTTTTTTTTCTTTCTTTTTTTAAGCATAAAGTTGCTTAATTTTGAATGATTCTATTATTCTATTAATAGTATTAATTCAGAAAATAATACTTATTTAATGTCATTTTGCTTCTCAAGTGATTGCAACTTAATTAAAAAAAAAAAAAAACAAGACAAAGATATTGAAGACATTTTTAGAGAAAAAATGTGTAAAATAATAATAATATATACAAAAAAGTCATAAAATCTCATGCAATGCTGCTTCTCAAGTAAATGTTTGTAAGGATGTTTTACTGGTGAAAAGGCAAACTGACTATACAAGAAATACTTAGTAAAAACAAAAAATACTGACCCCAAAAAATTTTTGCAGTGCATGAAGACGTGCCAGTGCTGTTGCCAAAGTCGAGGTCCAATCTGATCTCGCAAGTTTCCAATGAACAACAACAACTCAGACTAGTTAGTAGCTGGGTTTAGTGTTAATTGCACATAGAAAAATAACCAACAACAAAATCAACCAAGCTGTATTAATAATACTGTATAAATGTATAAATAATAAATTATAGAAACAAATATATACTGTATACATAGATATAAAAAAAAGATTATATTCCAAGAAACAAGAGTGTTTGAATGCAAGTTACATAAAAATGCAGTTATTTTCGTGGACTGATTCTGTTTTGGCCTCATTTGAGCACCGGCATCATTTCACTGGAAAAGAGATGAATATTAGATCAAATGATGGATTTATTTCTTCTCTTTTGTATGTGTTCAGGAATGGGGAAGGGCCAGCATCGCATGCCCACTAAAGATGAGTTAGTCCAGCGATATAATCGAATGAACACAATGCCACAGGTACGACAGAAACATTAAAACGTTTGACCTGTGCTGGGCGTCTCAGAGCAGTAACTGTGTGTTATTTGTCCTTCAACAGAGTCGCCCCATACAGTCACGTTTCCTCCAGAGCAGGAACTTAAACTGCATCGCTCTCTGTGAAGGTAAAACATCTCAGATCTCACCTGCTCTAACAATTCACTGAGTTTTGGCTTGAGTAGAGAAAAAAAACATTGATAATTGTGACCCTGGAGCACAAAAGCAGTCTTAAGTCGCTGGGGTATATTTGTAGCAATAGCCAACAATACATTGTATGGGTCTTTTATGCCAAAAATCATTAGGATATTAAGTAAAGATCATGTTCCATGAAGATATTTTGTAAATTTCCTACCGTAAATATATCAAAACTTAATTTTTGATTAGTAATATGCATTGCTAAGAACTTCATTTGAACAACTTTAAAGATGATTTTCTCAATATTTTGATTTTTTTTGCACCCTCAGATTCCAGATTTTCAAATAGTTGTATCTCGGCCAAATATTGTCCTATCCTAACAAACCATACATCAATGGAAAGCTTATTTATTTATGATGCATACATCTCAGTTTCAAAAATTTGAACCTTATGACTGGTTTTGTGGTCCAGGGCAGAGAGAGAGAGAGAGAGAGAGAGAGAGAGAGAGAAATCACAGACATGTATAAATTATGTATATACAGAAATTATTATAAATATGTGCAAGGGGAAAAAGTGCACAAAATTGTGACAGGCAGTTTGATAAATGATTGAATTTACATATTGCATATGTAAATGTATTGCACAGTGTATCTATAGCCGTAGTTAATTAGTTACCATTAGTTACTAGTGTTATTTTTAGTATTATTTATGTATTTTTATAGTATTTATTAATTAGCTTTTATTTGTATGTATTTGGTTTTCATTTTGTTATGTGCTTTTGTAATTTTTATTTTATCTCCAATTAGCTTTATTTTTTATTTCAGTTTTAGTTTTAGTCATTTTAATACTTGAACGTGTTTTATTTCAGTTAGTAGCCAAGGCAACATTTTACATTTTTATTTGTTTTCAAGTTCTTCATATTATATTATATTTCGATGAACGAAAATTGCAAGTTTTATTGCAAAATGAATGAAAAAAGTTTTAGTTAACTAATAGGCTACTTTCAAGATAAAACCAATTACAAAACATGAATGTTGTAATTTCAAGTATTGCATATGAACTATTATTTTAATGTGATGTGTGTCTCAGGTATGAGGACGGTCAGGTGGGAGATGCAAACATCAACACACAGGAGCCCAAGATCCAGAAGGAGATCATGCGTGTGATCGGCACCCAGATCTACTCCAGCTGAGGCCGTTTCTTTCCTCCGCTCTATCCATCTCTACTTTCTTCCGTCCTGTCTTTCGCATGGGATGAGATGAAGGGAATCTTCACGATAAGCCCCGCCCACAACCCTTTGACTTCCCACAGAGCTGCTGTCAGTCAAAAGCAGACAGGCGCCTGATTGGACGAGACGGAACTCGCGTGAAGTCGCATCTGTCGCTCGGATCGTTTCTCAAACTAAAAATCTGTACACGTAAAAACAAGAAAGTCATTTAAAATGTTTTTTGCGTAGTAAATGATGAGTCTGTGCGTTTTATTGTGTTCGTATCTTCTTCGTCTTTCTCCTCCGCTGCTCTTTCTGACTGATGACGTATTAATATCCCAGATGTATTTATCTCTTGAGTTTCCTTCTGAAATTAATGTCCCGTCTTTTGTTGCTCGGCTCCGCTTACACGATTTATCGTTTCTCATGTTTATGCTTTTTGGTGACGCCATCTGAAAGCTTTATTTCCATTCTGCTTGTGGATGATTTCCACAAAGCTCTGCAGTATAGGGTGACGTACACTAGCAGTCAAACATTTGGACACATTATTTATTCTATTTTCACATGTTGCAATAATAGTAAAGTGTGCAAACTCTGAAATCACACAAATGTAAGTCAAAACTCTTTTAAAGTTGCACTTGTCTCTTCTTCCCTGTCGTGACCAAAGCTTGAAATCAGTCCTCGGCCGATTTGACGATTGCATTTTTAGGCACTCGTAGTGCTTTACATAAAAAGGCTTTAAAATAATCGTAAAATAATTACAATAGATGCATAATAAATAAAAATCATGCATCAGAAAAAAAAGATAAAAAATTGATCTAGTTGTATTAAAACCATTAAGAATTCAATTTAAAAAGTTGCACGCTGTTCACGACAAAACAAAAATATCAGTAATAAACCTGATTCTAAGAGCCTAGATTTAAATATATTTATTATTAAACCTGATTCTGAATCATTCAATTGAAAGATTTATGACAGTCAGTCATTGTTTGTGGATGTCATAAAAATAAAATCAAGTAAAATAAAATTCTAAACTGCATTTATTTTGTTGCAAGTTTAATTTTTTGTAATATTAGAAAATGTATTTGAATTTTAGAGACATGCCACTTGTCGTCCAGTGTGTGACCATGCATCTTTATGATTTGTTTTAGTAATATTATGAACATAACTTACTAATCATAACCTGCCAATAGGGCTAGTGAGTTATGTGTTAACCGGCATGGTTAATTTTGACCTGTATTTGACAGGTCAGCAGGTGTTGCATGGATAAATCATTTATACGATAGTCCATAAAAAAATAATTGTCAATTTAAAAAAAAAAAAAAAGAGAGAGAATTTCCTTTTTTAAAAAAAAAAAACCATATGCACGGTATGTTTTTGATTTCAGTCATTTAAGCAGATGTTTTCATACATCAATGGAAAGCTTATTTATTTATGATGCATACATCTCAGTTTCAAAAATTTGAACCTTATGACTGGTTTTGTGGTCCAGGGTCACATATTGCTTAATAAATTCTCTTGTGTTGGGTTAAATCCTGTTTGTCAGCCGAGACTGATGTATGAGATGATTGTGTTTCTGTGTTGACAGTGATCACATCCAAAGACCTGCAGAAACATGGCAACATCTGGGTGTGTCCGGTGTCTGACCACGTCTGCACACGCTTCTTCTTCGTGTGAGTGTCTCTCTGATTGATCACGGCAGTCTACGGAAGCCCCAAGAGGCCATGCACTTGTTTTCTCTTGTTTTCTTGTGATCTCAGTTTATTTTTATTATGAACTTGTCGTGACAAAATGTTATGCATGTTAAATGGCTGTTTTCTGATGATCTAGACATAGAAAAGTTGTTTTTATGACTTGTGTGCTAGAATAAAATAAATAATAATAATGTTATTTTAATATCCTTATTGTAGTTTTTTATTGATTTTTTTAATTGAATTTTTATTTTTAGATTTTCCATTAATTTTAATTTTTTTTTTTTTTTTTTGTGCAGTTAGTGTAGTTTTTTGTTATTTTATATATGTCTAAATCATTTGTATTAATTTCATTTTTAGTTTTTGTTATTTTGTTATGTTGACAATCGAAATCATGAAAAAATGTCAAAAACTAAAATCTACTATTTTATGTCGAGATCACAAAAAAAGAGCTACACTGAAAAAAACCCCAATATTTTAATTAGGATTTGTGTCTTGTTTTTCAATACAAATATTTAAACATTCATAAATCAAGATACATTTACTTGAGAAGCAAAATGACATGAAAAATGTGTCACAGTTTAGTTTGGGGTCAGAAAAATAAACTTAATTCAAAAGAAAAACAAGACATTCTTGCCCCACTGGCTGATATTTTTCTCATTTTAAGCAAAAACTCACTTTATTTATTTATTTTTGTTCAAAAAACAAGCAGACTTAATATCTTCTGTCATTTTGCATCTCAAATAAATGTATCTTGATTTAAGAATGTTTAGACTGAATCATTCAATTGAAAGATTTATGACAGTCAGTCATTGTTTGTGGATGTCATAAAAATAAAATCAAGTAAAATAAAATTCTAAACTGCATTTATTTTGTTGCAAGTTTAATTTTTTGTAATATTAGAAAATGTATTTGAATTTTAGAGACATGCCACTTGTCGTCCAGTGTGTGACCATGCATCTTTATGATTTGTTTTAGTAATATTATGAACATAACTTACTAATCATAACCTGCCAATAGGGCTAGTGAGTTATGTGTTAACCGGCATGGTTAATTTTGACCTGTATTTGACAGGTCAGCAGGTGTTGCATGGATAAATCATTTATACGATAGTCCATAAAAAAATAATTGTCAATTTAAAAAAAAAAAAAAAGAGAGAGAATTTCCTTTTTTAAAAAAAAAAAACCATATGCACGGTATGTTTTTGATTTCAGTCATTTAAGCAGATGTTTTGTGTCCAAACGTTTGACTGCTGGTGTTCCTCCTTATTCTGTTGGTTCTCTGGCGTTTGTGAGAAATGTTAAATGATTTGTTTGAAGGTGCTGCACTGATTCTCTCATGCACCTTTTCTTCTGGATCTGTGTTGGACATGCAGGCCTGATGGAGGCTGTAAATAATGAAGGACAGGAGGAATGCTGTCAGCAGGTCTTTGGATGCTCTGGATCTGGTTTCTGATGTTTCTGATGTGGAGCAGACCCCTCAGATCTCCTGCTCTTAGGTCATGCTGTATGAACTGCGGTTGTACAGGTGGAATTGATACTGAACTCAATAAATAAAGAGAGGTTTTGCACAATTTTAGATGCTTAATTTCTCTCATGTTCATTGATGCAGATGATGGGTTTTTTCCATGCAGTGTTGTCTTTTTTACGTCAGGTGCCGTGAATGTCGCTTTAGCAATGGATTCTCAGGTAAATCTGTGATGAACAGTTGCTGTGTTTTGCAATATTCACTTATCATCAGCATTAGATTAGAAATATCCTATTCTCTCTGCTTTACAGTCTTCATTCTTTAAATATTTGAAGTTTGGGAGCATTATCATCGTCTAGTGAGCAACTGATATATCAGCTAATTGGTTAATTGGTCAACAAAAATGCATCAGTTTCATCAGTGAGTAATACACATATTTTCTTTTCAGATATTTTGAGTGTATTTTCACTAAATATTGTATTAGTAAATTTATTTAGTAAAATATTGTGTAATTTCTTAATCAGATATTTTTTGTGTGCATTTTCACAAAATATTGTGAAATTAAGTATTAAATAAAATGTTCTTAGTTTAAATTGTAAAGTAAAAATAGTATAATTTGTTTAGTAAAAACTTTGGTTGTTTTTTAGTAATTCAGATATTTTTGAGTACATTTTCAGTAAATATGTAAATTAAATATTAAATTACAACTTATAAAAGTATAATCAATATCATTTGTTTCATAAAAAAATTGTAGTAAAAACTTTAGTATTTTTTTTTCTAGTAATTCAGATATTTTTGAGTGAATTTCCAATAAATAGTTTAAATAAAATATTAAATTACATTGTATTATTTTTAGTAAAAATAATTAGTTAAAAAAGTACTTTTTTAGTAATTCGATTTTTTGTGTGTGTGTATTTTCCCTAAATATTGTGTAAATTAAATATTAAATTACATTTTCTTGGTATAATTTTAG
Organism: Sinocyclocheilus anshuiensis; assembly: GCF_001515605.1. NCBI lineage: Eukaryota > Metazoa > Chordata > Actinopteri > Cypriniformes > Cyprinidae > Sinocyclocheilus > Sinocyclocheilus anshuiensis. The sequence goes on from NW_015537954.1 coordinate 449,427, forward strand.
TAAAAAAAAAATAGTTTTTAAAAAATTCTGTGTAATTCAGATCATTTTAGTTGATTTTCAGTCAATATTGTGTAAATTAAATATTAAATTACATTTTTTTAATTTAATTATATATTTATTATTTTGTGTTTTATACAGCAGTTCCAGTTCACTAATTCATTTGTTTACTGCAGTTGTTTTCAATGAGGGAGCTAAATTAAACATCATATCTGTGTGTATAGTGTCTACAGAATCAAAAAGAGCTTCATTGCCAAGTGTTTACACACACAAGCAATTCGTCTTGGTGTGAGATACTCAGTTTTAACTTGTGTATTAAGCTGTTGTATAAAAGAAATATCACACTCAATTCAATTCAATATGTGCTTTATTGGCATGACAATTGTTACAATGTATTGCCAAAGCATAGTGTTTACATTGAATCTAGAACAGATATATATGCAACAAAAACATGCATGTATATACATTTAAAAAGTAAAACTAATTAACATTCAGACATGATGCTGGTCTGGACATCAGTCATGTGATCACCAGCGAACCAATCACAGTCATGATTATTCCAGAACAACAGCACGACTGCGTATGACTGTCATAAAGTATCAAGCATTCTGTCGGTCAAATATGTGTCCCTGCAGCACAAAAGCAGTGTTAAGTCGCTGGGGTATATTTGTAGAAATAGCCAACAATACATTGTATGGGTCAAAATTATACATTTTTCTTTTATGCCAAAAATCATTAGGATATTAAGTAAAGATCATGTTCCATGAAGATATTTTGCAAATGTCCTACCGTAAATATATCAAAACTTAATTTTTTATTAGTAATATGCATTGCTAAGAACTTCATTTGAACAACTTTAAAGATGATTTTCTCAATATTTAGATTTTTTTGCACCCTCAGATTCCAGATTTTCAAATAGTTGTATCTCGGCCAAATATTGTCCTATCCTAACAAACCATACATCAATAGAAAGATTATTTATTCTGCTTTCAGATGATGCATACATCTCAATTTGGAAAAATTTATCCTTATGACTGGTTTTGTGCTCCAGGGTCACATATCAGAATGACTATAGAATAGAAAAACTTCATCCAGTGTCCAGCAGCTGGTCTCCACTAGAGGGGACTCAAGCGCTGTAAATGTGTGTCTGTCTCTCTCTCTCTCTCTCTCTCTCTCATGTGTTTCAGGGCATCCTGGGGTCAGACAGGTGTGTGTCTCTTCTGTCTGTACTTGAGTCTCCTTCTCTCTCTGCTCTCGTTCTCTGGCAGCGTCTTGAACACACACTGTCATGAAATAAAGATCTGAACAAGCAGCACATTCACAAGCCTGCTTGAATGATGGAGGATGTGATTATCAATGTGCTAAACCTATCAGAGGAGAGAAAAAGGGGTTTATATTTTAATTATGTGGCCTTATGAGACTAAATCGGTGGTTTAACAACCTTTTAGACTCTAAGGCGAACATTGGCCAACACAATGTTCAGAGACATAAAGTAAGATATTTACGCCAGCATTACTGCTGTAATTATGACAAAGCTGCTTGTTTTCCAACTTTTCATTCATAATCGATTCATTTATATATATATATATGAATTAATCACAATTCATTTTGTGATTCCAGAAATTTCAATATATATGTTCAAAAAAAAAAAGGTGTAATTTCAATTTAGATCTCATTAATACAAATTAATTAAATTCTTTAATGGTATTAATACAAATATTAATAATAAATAGAATTAAAATATTAAATAGTAAAATAATTGTAAATTATTAATAAATAATGTAATTTCACATCTTGATTGTATGTTTTTTAGGGTCTCAATTAGACTATTTTAAGCTATTAGTAATAATATTGTATTAATAAAAAGTTGTAAAATAATACTTTATAGTTTCAGTTTACATCTTCATATTTTTATCATTTCAGTTATATTAGATTTCAAAATAATAATAATATTAATAGAATATCAATATTATCTATTAATAATACTTTACTATTCATCATTTATTAAATAATTTCATTCATAAATTATTAATATTTAAATATATTTAAACATATTTGAGAGAGAGAGCAGATGCTCCGCAGCTCTTTGTCTCTCTGCTCATGTCATCCATTTCTTTTTTATTTCTCACTTAATCAGTTTTGTCGTGCTTTGTGTCGTGTTCGCTGAGAGACTGTGTGTATCTCTCTGAAGCATTGTGTTTGTGTCTTTGTCTTTGCTTTAATTCATTTTGGATTAATTCCGTCGTCTTCAGAGACGATCCTAATTCCCTATTATTTCCACTCCGCAAACACAGTCTTATCCATCAGTCCCTTTTATTTCCCTTTTCTTTCTTTTTTTGCTCAGACATCACATGAGGTTAGTGATCTGAACCAAACACTAGGAGTTGAAGTTGAGTGTAAGATCAGTGTTTGTGGTCCAGACATGAATTATTCCTCAAATCATGTGTTTTTACTTTAGTAAGTGATCAGATGCAGCATGACGTGATGAAGCAGGTGTCACAGGTTCACTCGTTTAACACTCGTCTGGTGAACAACGAGGACCATCTCTGCCTTTCTCTGCTGCTTTATACTTCTGCTCAACCTTTTGTAGATCTCTGTGTGTGTGTGTCTGTGTGTGTGTGTGTGTGTGTGTGTGTGTGTGTGTGTGTGTGTGTGTGTGTGTGTGTG
>NW_015537954.1:456472-472751 GCF_001515605.1 Sinocyclocheilus anshuiensis
TGTGTGTGTGTGTGTGTGTGTGTGTGTATGTGTGTGTCTGTGTGTGTGTGTGTGTGTGTCTGTGTGTGTGTGTGTGTGTGTCTGTGTGTGTGTGTGTGTGTGTCTGTGTGTGTGTGTGTGTGAGTGTGTGTGTGTGTGTGTGCGTGTGTGTGTCTGTGAGTGAGTGTGTGTGTGAGTGTGTGAGTGTGAGTGTGTGTGAGTGTGTGTGTGTGTGTGTGTGTGTGTGCATGTTTATGTGGTTTATGAGGACACAAATTTGTATAATAACATGGGTATGACATAGGTATTACAACGAGAAGGTGATTTATGAGGACATTTTCAGTGTCCCCATAATTCAAAAGGCTTATAAATAATTCAGAACGAGTTTTTTTGAAAATCTAAAAATGCAGAAAGTTATTTTTTTGTATATTTCAAATATTTTTGTATTTATTTTAAAATGCAATACATTAAATTAATTTAAGTTGCAAACCCCAGTTTGGGAAACCCTGATCTAGTCTGTGTGTGTTATTGGGAAATGGATTATTGGTAAATATTAATGTTAACCAGCAGTCAAACAGCTTGTTTTATGCTGCTGTTTGAGGCAATGCATCATTTCTAAAACCTTGCCATGATGAAATTCACTTCTGTCCTATAGTCTCAGTCTTTAAATATCCTGTGGCACTAAGAAATATGTCGTATTATGGAACTATAGTGAGTTGTTTCACATCGACTTAATTGTCCGTGTTTGAAAGTGTGAACTGTGTTGTGTGCCATTGTAATTTGTTTTTGTGTTTCTTCTGAGGAAAGGCAGTTTCACAGGTCAGTACTCATTCGGAAGCCTTCACTGTAATGCTTATTAGTTAATCCTTAATATGGAATTATCCAGTTCAGCAAAACTTTCTGTTTAAAGCTTCACTTACAAGAACTCAGTGGGCAGCTGAATTAGTTTAAGTCGATTTATGATGATATTAAAACAAACATGCAGCAAAACGATTAGTTCTAATCCTCTCAAAGCCTCCGTCGTTATTTCTGGCATCTGAAAGCTCTTTTTGACCAAAGCAGTGTTTGTTTGTGTGTGTGTGTGTGTGTGTGTGTGTCTGTCTGTGTGTGTGTGTGTGTGTGTGTCTGTCTGTGTGTGTGTGTGTGTGTGTGTCTGTCTGTGTGTGTGTGTGTGTGTGTGTCTGTCTGTGTGTGTGTGTGTGTGTGTGTCTGTCTGTGTGTGTGTGTGTGTGTGTGTCTGTCTGTGTGTGTGTGTGTGTGTGTGTCTGTCTGTGTGTGTGTGTGTGTGTGTGTCTGTCTGTGTGTGTGTGTGTGTGTGTGTCTGTCTGTGTGTGTGTGTGTGTGTGTGTCTGTCTGTGTGTGTGTGTGTGTGTGTGTCTGTCTGTGTGTGTGTGTGTGTGTGTGTCTGTCTGTGTGTGTGTGTGTGTGTGTGTCTGTCTGTGTGTGTGTGTGTGTGTGTGTCTGTCTGTGTGTGTGTGTGTGTGTGTGTCTGTCTGTGTGTGTGTGTGTGTGTGTGTCTGTCTGTGTGTGTGTGTGTGTGTGTGTCTGTCTGTGTGTGTGTGTGTGTGTGTGTCTGTCTGTGTGTGTGTGTGTGTGTGTGTCTGTCTGTGTGTGTGTGTGTGTGTGTGTCTGTCTGTGTGTGTGTGTGTGTGTGTGTCTGTCTGTGTGTGTGTGTGTGTGTGTGTCTGTCTGTGTGTGTGTGTGTGTGTGTGTCTGTCTGTGTGTGTGTGTGTGTGTGTGTCTGTCTGTGTGTGTGTGTGTGTGTGTGTCTGTCTGTGTGTGTGTGTGTGTGTGTGTCTGTCTGTGTGTGTGTGTGTGTGTGTGTCTGTCTGTGTGTGTGTGTGTGTGTGTGTCTGTCTGTGTGTGTGTGTGTGTGTGTGTCTGTCTGTGTGTGTGTGTGTGTGTGTGTCTGTCTGTGTGTGTGTGTGTGTGTGTGTCTGTCTGTGTGTGTGTGTGTGTGTGTGTCTGTCTGTGTGTGTGTGTGTGTGTGTGTCTGTCTGTGTGTGTGTGTGTGTGTGTGTCTGTCTGTGTGTGTGTGTGTGTGTGTGTCTGTCTGTGTGTGTGTGTGTGTGTGTGTCTGTCTGTGTGTGTGTGTGTGTGTGTGTCTGTCTGTGTGTGTGTGTGTGTGTGTGTCTGTCTGTGTGTGTGTGTGTGTGTGTGTCTGTCTGTGTGTGTGTGTGTGTGTGTGTCTGTCTGTGTGTGTGTGTGTGTGTGTGTCTGTCTGTGTGTGTGTGTGTGTGTGTGTCTGTCTGTGTGTGTGTGTGTGTGTGTGTCTGTCTGTGTGTGTGTGTGTGTGTGTGTCTGTCTGTGTGTGTGTGTGTGTGTGTGTCTGTCTGTGTGTGTGTGTGTGTGTGTGTCTGTCTGTGTGTGTGTGTGTGTGTGTGTCTGTCTGTGTGTGTGTGTGTGTGTGTGTCTGTCTGTGTGTGTGTGTGTGTGTGTGTCTGTCTGTGTGTGTGTGTGTGTGTGTGTCTGTCTGTGTGTGTGTGTGTGTGTGTGTCTGTCTGTGTGTGTGTGTGTGTGTGTGTCTGTCTGTGTGTGTGTGTGTGTGTGTGTCTGTCTGTGTGTGTGTGTGTGTGTGTGTCTGTCTGTGTGTGTGTGTGTGTGTGTGTCTGTCTGTGTGTGTGTGTGTGTGTGTGTCTGTCTGTGTGTGTGTGTGTGTGTGTGTCTGTCTGTGTGTGTGTGTGTGTGTGTGTCTGTCTGTGTGTGTGTGTGTGTGTGTGTCTGTCTGTGTGTGTGTGTGTGTGTGTGTCTGTCTGTGTGTGTGTGTGTGTGTGTGTCTGTCTGTGTGTGTGTGTGTGTGTGTGTCTGTCTGTGTGTGTGTGTGTGTGTGTGTCTGTCTGTGTGTGTGTGTGTGTGTGTGTCTGTCTGTGTGTGTGTGTGTGTGTGTGTCTGTCTGTGTGTGTGTGTGTGTGTGTGTCTGTCTGTGTGTGTGTGTGTGTGTGTGTCTGTCTGTGTGTGTGTGTGTGTGTGTGTCTGTCTGTGTGTGTGTGTGTGTGTGTGTCTGTCTGTGTGTGTGTGTGTGTGTGTGTCTGTCTGTGTGTGTGTGTGTGTGTGTGTCTGTCTGTGTGTGTGTGTGTGTGTGTGTCTGTCTGTGTGTGTGTGTGTGTGTGTGTCTGTCTGTGTGTGTGTGTGTGTGTGTGTCTGTCTGTGTGTGTGTGTGTGTGTGTGTCTGTCTGTGTGTGTGTGTGTGTGTGTGTCTGTCTGTGTGTGTGTGTGTGTGTGTGTCTGTCTGTGTGTGTGTGTGTGTGTGTGTCTGTCTGTGTGTGTGTGTGTGTGTGTGTCTGTCTGTGTGTGTGTGTGTGTGTGTGTCTGTCTGTGTGTGTGTGTGTGTGTGTGTCTGTCTGTGTGTGTGTGTGTGTGTGTGTCTGTCTGTGTGTGTGTGTGTGTGTGTGTCTGTCTGTGTGTGTGTGTGTGTGTGTGTCTGTCTGTGTGTGTGTGTGTGTGTGTGTCTGTCTGTGTGTGTGTGTGTGTGTGTGTCTGTCTGTGTGTGTGTGTGTGTGTGTGTCTGTCTGTGTGTGTGTGTGTGTGTGTGTCTGTCTGTGTGTGTGTGTGTGTGTGTGTCTGTCTGTGTGTGTGTGTGTGTGTGTGTCTGTCTGTGTGTGTGTGTGTGTGTGTGTCTGTCTGTGTGTGTGTGTGTGTGTGTGTCTGTCTGTGTGTGTGTGTGTGTGTGTGTCTGTCTGTGTGTGTGTGTGTGTGTGTGTCTGTCTGTGTGTGTGTGTGTGTGTGTGTGTGTCTGTGTCTGTGTGTGTTTCTCTGCATGTTAAACGTGACATGGGTCTCAGTGTTTCTGAGGATCTGTTCACTTCAGCTGCACTTTGCTGCTCTGCTGTTTTCATGTTTTAGTTGTTCTACATCAGAAGAACTAATGTAATTGGCAAAAGCTGAAAACAGTGTTTTATAATCTCCACTGTGAGGCTACATGTAGATGATGGCCTTTTCATCGTCTTGTAGCCATGCAGTGTTTTGTTGTTGTCACACACACACACACACATGCGCACACGTTTGTTTCTGTGAATTGTGGGGACTTTCTATAGACTTCTATTGCTTTTATACTGACCAAACGATATTTTCTATCCTCTAACCCAACCCTAAACCTACCCCTTACAGAAAACCTGTTTGCATTCTTACACTTTCAGATAAACATAATTTACTATTTTTGATAAAAAATTTTTTACCACAGGCCGGTCCCCACAATGTCTACAATTTCAGGTTTTACTATCCTTGTGGGGCATTTGGTCCCCTCAGTGTAGCATAAACAAGTATACACACACACACACACACACACACACACACACACACTTAGATAAACGCTTAGAGCCCCGTGTGTACTTGTTTTGAATATACTTGTGTGTGTGTGTGTGTGTGTGTGTGTAGTTGATGTTTGCTGTTGTCTGATGCCGTCAAGCATGATTTCCTCAGCGATTCCTCGATTAACACACACTCATGTAATTGTTATAACACACATGTAAGATGGGCTGTGATGGATCGTAACACTCGTCCTCTCTCTCTCAGCGGATGAAGTCATTCAGTCTGGTCCTCTATGACAGCTGGAGGTGAACATATGCACATTACTGTAAGAAATTCTGAATGATATCAGAGGAAACCAAATGTTTGACGTCATTATTATGCTGCAAAACTCTAAAACACACAGGAAAAATATCCTGAAATTCACAGTAGAAGTACAGTGACACTGTTTCAGGTATTAGAGGATGGCGTGTTGTTTTATAACTTATAACAGTATTTTATTGTGATATAATGTTACTATACCAAGCTATTTGAACTACCCACATCTGCTTTGTACTTTCAGATGCACCATAATAATGAAGATGGTAAAACAGAAACCACACGATGAATCTGAAGGTCATTGTAAGCTGGCTGTCCATAAAATAAAGCCAGTATTTGTATATAGATATGCTCTATATACAGCAGATACGCTATAGATGCTCTACATGCATCAAAACACCTGTAAAGCTAAAATAATGCACTAAACATGAACTAAATGATATTAAATGTTAGAAACACCCTAATGAACGTCATAACACAAATAAGAAGAAACAAAAATGAAATAAAATATCATATTTGACATGTCCTTTTGTTTTTCACTGTAAAATATAATTTATAATTTTATCATTTACGTTATTTTACAGTAAAATTACATATAATCTGACATTTTATTTAATCTCTGTAAATTATATGGTAATTCATAGTTTTGTTTTTTTTTTACTTCCAAACACCATAAACTTTCTAGTATTTTACAGAAAAAATTACATAAAGCCTGATGTTTCTTTTAAACTGTAAAATGTGAATTATATGTTAGTTTTCACTAGCAAAAACCATAAACATTACAGTATTGTACCGCAAAATAGCATGCAATCGGATATTTAACCATTGTATGCTATTTTAGTTTTTACTATAAATTATATGGTAATTGATAGTTTTTACTTCCAAAAACCATACAATTTTACAGAAAAATTCATGTAATCTGATGTCTGTACTGTAAATTATATGGTAATTCATAGTTTTAACTATATAAAAACAAAATAACTATAAAAAAAGCATAAAAGGCCTCTAATACTAGCTTGCGCTATTCATTTTCTATTCTACCTGTTTTATTTTTATTTACTATATAATAAAAAAACCTTGCTACGTGTACGGCATTAAGTTAACTGAGACTTGTTATAACACTTACATATTGCTCTTTTGTTGATTTTTATTGCTTCCATTGTCCTAATTTTGGATAAAAGTGTCTGCTAAATGACTAAATGTAAAATTTACAGTATTTCACAGTAAAATTACATGCAATCTTATGTTTAACCATTTAGAGTTAACGTTCAGTTAAACCATTTTTTTGTACTGTAGAAATTTTCTGCAAAAATTAGCCAAACTTTTTACAGTGCAGTCGTCCTCTCTCTTCGTTCCCCCTCAAATCATAATTTTGTTTACTAAATATATGCAATATTTTAGAGTGCCAAAATGATAATCCAGGTATTTGGAGAAGCAAACAGAAGTGGTGTGATTAACCAGAGCAGAGCCGTATCCAGCAGGCGCATTATTTTGCTGCTCCTCCTCATTATGGCTGTGTTTTCTCATCTCGGGCGGCGGCAGCCAGAGAGGATTGTGGGATTCATTAGCTGGATGACTCATGGCAGTGTGGGTGACCTCTCGTGTGTTTGTCTTTCATGGATTTATTCAGTTTTCTGCGTCCTGCTGGAGGCATTACGGGTCGGACGGAGTCTAAACAGACCAGCTGCTGCTTTAAACAGATGAAGTCCTGCATCGCTCTGATGTCGCTGCACAGATGAGCCCTGAATGTGTGGAGATCAATATAGACCATAGAACAGTTTGTCCCCAGGAACGAGCTAAATCGAACAATACCTCTATTTAGGCACATCCTCATTTGATACAAACAATTTACAGCACAAATAGATATAGTCCTAATTTGTTTCAAACTATTTATTTAGTTAACAAAACTATAAAACTATAGCTATGTTTACTATAAACTATATTTAAACATTTAAACATAATACACACACACACACACACACGCACACACTCACACACACACCAGTTAATGGTCTCATGGCATGCTGGTAAACAATTAAAGTATTTCATAATATTATTTATTTATTTTACGTTTTATACCTTAATTATTACAGTAGCTGTTAATAAATTCACAACCCCCTGCAGTTTTCTCATGAACACTACTTTTGGGAAACCCTGACTATTGAATGTAATATATTAAACAATAGAAGTCTAGTTATACGTGTGTGTGTGTGTATGCCTTGCTTCAGACTATTTTATTAAGTTCATACCTACACTGAAATTATATATAATCTAATATTATTTCTAAACTCTGAAAATGATTGATTTTTATGCATAATTTTAATCTAGATGTGTTCATAATGGACTTCTAGTGTATACTGCACAATAATATCTGAATACAGCTGACTGTACTTTAAAAATACTATGAAACAGAACGCATTATATAATGCTCATATGGGGTTAAAAATGGATTCAGATCTGATTTCTGGAAATACAGTTCAGTTTGAACAGATTGCATTTCAAGTAGTTCTAATGACAGTTACTCTCGTCGTGCTCATTACTTTAGCAACTAATGTAGATACTGACATCAGCATCTGAACAAATGCATCTGATTCCTTCACTCACTAACTTACTATGAGGATAGACTTAACATCAGATTTAAATCAGATGCAATCAACAGATAAATGTTTAGTGCAAAGCCTTCGTACAGTCAGTGGGTTCTGTGTGAGTGTGAACGTCTGTCTTTACATGCGTTTAGGATGTGATGATCACATCTGCGCTGCTGCTCCCAGCTGAGGAGCACACAAAATCACAAGCAAAATAAACCATACGGGGGCCAAATTAGCAATGCCTTTATGCAAATGAAAGCCTCTGATGCTGTTGACGAGGAGAGCCGTTATGTTTCCACTCCAGCTCAGCTCATAAAACACGGCAGGATCCGTTTAGAAACGACATGCGAAGGAACGAGAGAAAAGCTCCAGCAGATCTGCGCTCCCTGAGGTGATCCAGCACTGAAAGAATCATTAAGAAGCGATGGAATCAAGAAAGTCATCTGTTGCACAGCAAGCAGACAAGTGTCAGAATATGTGAGCCTGGAGCACAAAAGCAGTGTTAAGTCGCTGGGGTATATTTGTAGCAATAGCCAACAATACATTGTATGGGTCAAAATTATCCCTTTTTCTTTTATGCCAAAAATCATTAGGATATTAAGTAAAGATCATGTTCCATGAAGATACTTTGTAAATGTCCTACCGTAAATATATCAAAACGTAATTTTTGATTAGTAATATGCATTGCTAAGAACTTCATTTGAACAACTTTAAAGATGATTTTCTCAATATTTTGATTTTTTTGCACCCTCAGATTCCAGATTTTCAAATAGTTGCACCTCATCCAAATATTGTCCTTTCATAACAAACCATACATCAATGGAAAGCTTATTTATTATTTATTCAGATGATGTATAAATCTCAATTTTAAAAAAATGGACCCTTATGACTGGTTTTGTGCTCCAGGGTCACATATGAGCACAAGAGCCTTTCTCAAATACAAGTCAATTCATAATTATCATCTATTTTCACACGTTGTTTCAGTAGTTGGGCCACTAGTAAGTGTTCATGTTGCTGTTTATGTTCAGTAGCTGTTATTAATGCTGTGAAGCAGCAGACTGTGTGTGTGTGTGTGTGTGTGATTGAGTTCAGCACCACGGACAGCTGCCGCATGTTTAATAGGCCATGCATCTAAAATCTGAATGATGCCAGCCTTTTACAAACGATCAGGTTCATCTTTAAAAGACAAACAATAAAAATAATCATATTCAGTTTAATAACAGAAAGAAGTTTAGCAGAAGTAGCCCTAAATGATTTCTGTATACTGGCACATACAGACATTTGAGATGCAGGTAAAAGAACAATGAGTCAAGTTAATGTTTTTATTCAGAAAATCAGTGTAGAATTAACACTAAATTAATATAAAGCATAAATGTGAAGTTTTATACAATGGTAGAGTTATTTTAGCATCATTTAGATACTATTACATATTTTCATTAATATTTTGAATGTTTTTATTTTATATTTCAGGTTTTCATTTTAATAGTAGTTAAGGTTTTAGTAATTCTGTTGTGTTTTTTTGTCATTTTTAGTATTTTTTTATTTATTTTATTAAGTTCTAGTTATTTTAGTACATCAAGTCAAACTAACTCAAAATGAGAAATGTTGCCTCGGCAACTAGCTGAAATAATAAAAAAAGTGTTTTCTATTTTATTTCAGTTAGCGTTTATTTTATTTCAAGTAACAAAAATATTTTTTATTTATATTTCATTTTAGTTTCAGTTTTAGTTAGCTATAATAACCCTATGGTATCAGATTATAATAGCATGGTACTGAATGATTAACATGGTTTATACTGTAGGCCTAATTATTGTTCATAGAAAAATACCAGGATAATATCAAGGTACTTTGCTGTACTACAAAAGGTTATAAACAAACAAATGCTTTTTTAAATTGATTTAAAATGTAAATAATGTAGCTAAGAAGCTCAAGCATGAATTCATTTTTATCAACTTATTCTGTACTGTAAATTTAAAAATAAAAGTTATTTTTGAAAAAAAATAAAATATTGCAGTTGTGTTGTTGTTTTTTATCCTGCTGTGTGCGATAAACAGTATGCATATTTTTAATTTTAGGTATTAGGGGTGAATTCAGGTAAACTGGGACACTTTTTGCCATTGAGATGACTGGGGAAAAATGTCCCACTTAACCAGAATTCATCCCTGTTTCAGGCAGAATTATTAAATTGTAGCTATTTTAGAGGTTATTTATATACCCACCAATTATAGTGCTAAGGCTGCTAAATGCAGCTTCACAAACATGTTATAAATGTTATAAAAATCGCTCCGTGTTTTGAGATCCAAACCTTTAAACGCCGTACAAACATTTGTCTCGTCGCTCCGCCCCCCACGAGCGCCTTCACTCACGCCGCCCTGTGATTGGCCAGCCCGGACTTGTTATGCAAATGAGCCGAGGATCTCTTCAAAAGGCGCGGTCTGACGTCACGAGTCATAGTGGCAGCTGACACGCGGGGAGAGAGACAGATGGAGAAAGTGAAAGAATCCTGAGGAGAGAAGACGCAAGAAGAAGAAAACCAAAAGAGGGGCGTACAGCAGTGATAGAGGGAGAGGAAGAGAGAGAGAGAGAGAGAGGAGGAGTGGATGGTAGAGAGCTGGAGACACAGCGCGCGGGAGGGAGAAAGATGGCCTCGGTAACGGCGGAGAATGGCTTCAGCACCGCGGACAGCTCCGGTAGAATGAACGGACTCAACAGCGCGATTCCCATGAAAGATCACGACGCCATCAAGCTCTTCATCGGTCAGATCCCGCGCAACCTGGACGAGAAAGACCTCACGCCGCTGTTCGAGGAGTTCGGGAAGATCTACGAGCTCACGGTGCTCAAGGACCGGTTCACCGGGATGCATAAAGGTCGGACTTGGCTTTCTTTCGCTTTCTCTTGCTATAAATGATCCCGTGTGTGTGATCAGCACGTGCAAATCCGCCCTCTTCTCAATATCCATGAGAAGAACCTTAAAAGTGGCATCATGCATGCTCATAAAACTGCTGGTGCACTTGCACTTTTAAAAATAAAGGTTTCAGTTTGAAACAAAAACGCCGGACGAGCCTTTACTAAAATTTTAAGAACTTTTTTAATCTCCAAAAAAAAAAAAAATTGTTAACCTAAAAATGGTTTTATTCAAGTCAAAAGTATTATTTAACGTCACTAATCTAACCTATGTACATTTATTTATACCAACAAAACTATTTTAATGGGTTAAATTATGTAGAAATAAGTGCTGTCAAATGATTAATCGCGATTAATCGGATTCAAAAAGTTTTTGTTTACATAATATATGTTTGTGTACTGTGTATATTTATTATGTATATACACACACATGCATGGATATATTTGCGAAAAATAGGTCTTAAAATTTTATTCAAGTATTAACATCAATCCAACCTATGTACATCTATTTATACCAACAAAACTATTTTAATGGGTTAAATTATGTAGAAATTAGTGCTGTCAAATGATTAATTGCGATTAATCGCATTCAAAAAGTTTTTGTTTACATAATATATGTTTGTGTACTGTGTATATTTATTATATATATATATAAATACACACACATGCATGGATGTATTCACGAAAAATATGTTATGTTTAAATATATTTCTATATAATATAAATTATATGAATATAAATATATGCATGTAAATACATGTAAATATTTTCAAAATATATGCTGCGTGTGTGAATTTATATATACATAATAAATATGCACAGTACTCATACATATATTATGTAAATAAAAACGTTTATTTTGCATGCGATTAATCATGATTAATCGTTTGACAGCACTAGAAGAAGTAGCTCTTTACGGTAATAATTGCAGGTTACCATTTTTTTTTTTGCATGAATAAATTGTTAGAGGATCATTGAAGAAGCTTTATTTTAAATGTGTGGAGTGAACTAAAATTGGTAACATAAAAATGGTTTTATTCAAGTCAAAAATATTATTTAACATCACTAAACCAACCTTTGCACATCAGTTTGTACCAACAAAACTATCTTTAAATAGCTCTTCGTTGTAACAATTGCAGGTTACATTTTTTTTTTTTACAGTAAGAAGCTTTATTTTAAGTGTGGATTGAAGCGTGTGTTTGTGGATCAGAGCAGCATCAATGCAAACACAAACCCAGATCAAATAGCGTTCAGCCATTTTCATGAAGCATGTCTCCTGATGTTCTGATGGAGCTTTTTTGGGCTTTTGCATGGGGAGGATTCTTCTTTATCACCTCTTCTGCTCGTTCATATCCCTGGATGTGAGTTTCTCTATCGCAGGCATGCATACAGCATTTTGCTTTTTTGTTTGTCTCACATCAAATTGCGTTTTACTCTGGAAAGTCAAACGACAATCTCAGAGTTCATTTTAATTTGTTTAAGTGTCACTGCATTGAATTTTTCTTCTGTACTGAATTTAAAAAGAATGAAACTCCTCCTGATGTGAGAGTGAAACAGAGACGAGTGATGTTGTGCAGAACTGCAAATAAAGAAATAAAAAATAAGGTTGCATTGGGCAGAAATTGGACTAAATTATTAAAAAATGTGTTGAAGCATGCAAATGCATTATTATTTGATTTAATTTTGCATGCATTCAGCTAATAATCTGTAGTTATTAAAGAACACAAAGCCTGTCTGTATTTATTAAATGAAATAATGCATCTCACATCTTCATGCTTTTTTGAATTACTAACAGTATCGCACACGCACATCATTTTTTACTGTGTAATGTGGCTTCGTTCTTTGTGCACGCTCATATTTTCCTCTTCTTTCATCAACATTATACAGACATTATATAATCTACAAGTGCAAAGGCCAGAATATTTCCATTAGGCTCTTATTTAGTCTTTTATAAAGTCTCCATCTCCAGCTGCTCTCTCTCTCTCTCTCTCTCTCTCTCTCTCTCTCTCTCTCTCTCTCGCTGTAATCACAGTTGTGCAGGTTTTGTGCTGATGGTTCCCAGCGGATCAGACGTGTAGCATTAAAGCTGTTAGTTTACATTAACAGGCCGGAGGAGAGTCAGGGAGGGATGGTGACACACATACGTCCGTCACTTACAATAACACGAGGAGCAGCTCAGTGTCCTCAAACCCTCTGAGAGTTATACATTGAGTTCTAGTTAAAAACAAAACCACATCAGCAGCAGTTTAGCACTTCATGCTGATATGCAAGGAGGAACTCCTTTGTTTCTTTCTCTTAGCACATTTAAAATGCATCATCAGTAATGCACTTTTGGCTCTATAAATGGCAAACCGCAGGCAGCTCGTTCTGATCGGTGCTTGTGGGTGTTGTTGATTTGGTTTGACCGGCTGCTGGCATCCGTGCCCTTCACACCTCTCTCAGCGTCGGTCCGTGTGCTGCTTGAGCTGTTTTGCAGTGGCCTGTGGGGCAAATCTTCAGCTCTGAGACGCTGCGATGTTTCCTTTCATCATTCACTTCTGTGCAACAGCAGTGTCAGTATGCAGTGACCTCAAAAGACTTCACTTAACCCTGTAAAACCTGGAATATGAAATAATAGTCTTTGAAAAGGAACAGTTTTTTATATTTGATTCATCAGGTTTTATGGCTCATATAGTCTGATATAGTGAGAATATGTAGGAAAAAAACAACTCGGTTTTATTCAGAGGGACTCAAACTGAGCAAATATGTGACCCTGGACCACAAAACCAGTCATAAGGTTCACAGTCAAATTTTTTTAAATTGAGATGCTTCGCTGAGATGCAACTATTTGAAAATCTGGAATCTGAGGGTGCAAAAAAATCTAAATATTGAGAAAATCGCCTTTAAAGTTGTCCAAATGAAGTTCTTAGCAATGCATATTACTAATCAAAAATTAAGTTTTGATATATTTACTGTAGGACATTTACAAAATATCTTCATGGAACAAGATCTTTACTTAATATCCTAATGATTTTTGGCATAAAAGAAACATGGATAATTTTGACCCATACAATGTATTGTGGGCTATTGCTACAAATATACCCCAGAGACTTAAGACTGCTTTTGTGCTCCAGGGACACATATGTGCATTTTGGGTGCATATGCTGATATTTATATGATGAAATTCTGATGCTTGTAATGTAAATCAATGGAATCTTTATAAGAGTACAGCAGATACTTACATTAAATTATATAAATATCAGTCGTCACCCTATATCTCCAGTAATACAAACATATAATGCAATGCAATGCAATGCTGATTGAGAGATGAAGAAATAAACGTTCCTAAGAAGATGTGAGATGTTCTGGAGGCTTGTGAAGATCATTCCTCTGCTGAGGAACAGTGAAAGTAAAGCTTCTGGAAACAAACGCTCCTCAAAAGATCCCGAGGATCAGATTTGAGACGGACAGTCCAGTACTGCTTCAGTCCAGGAAGTGTTCTTCTGGAAATATGACTACAATTATTCTGACGTTTACTTGATAAAAAACAGTAAAGATTTGACAGCAACAAGACACATGAAGCACCAGCTGAAGCTGGACGTTTGTACAATTATACTAAAAGAGATTTTTCTTGATAAAAAGCTCTAAACTATCAATCAGACGACAGAAGACATGGAGTGCATTGTGTGCGACAGGTCTAACAGCAAACTTTGATAATGATGATCATTTAGAGGTTGAATGAAATATGATACAGTAGGATTTATAGGGTTAAGTCACACTTAAAGATGTCTGAATGTCATTGCATGATTGAAATCAAACCAAACAAACAAGTATTAAGCTTAAAATTAATATTAAGCTTGTGCAATCTACATAATGACATTCAGACATTTTGAAGTGTTTCATGTGTGTCTCACTGAAGAACTGTATATCTGTAGAGATTTGGATGGTTTGTGGTGAGTTGTGTTTGATGGCTTTGGCAGTGTCAGGTCCTGCTGCTCTTACATAATGTTATTTAACTTGTTCTGCCACCACTGGACTCCTGGATCAGCACTTTCTCATCGTCAGTCTGTTTGCATTTTGTTTGTGTTGGAGTTTTACTGTCTCTGTCTCTCTCTGTGTGTGTGTGTGTGTGTGTGTGTGTGTGTGTGTGTGTGTGTGTGTGTGTGTGCATGTGTGTGTTTGTGTGATGCTCAGTTCATGAAGGAGAACGTGCTGTTAGATCTCAACTAGACATTATATACATATAAACGTATCTACATATACATGTTTTAATGTGTTTTCTTGAGATATTGTATCATTTAAATTCAGGTTTTAGAAAAACTACTCCCAAATACACACTGAAACTCATTGATCTTCACTACAAACTGCCAAAATAAAAGTTCAGTTTAACTTGAAAAAATGATGACAAAAATATATCTCTACTGTATACTAAAATGTAATTCTCAAAGCAATAATAATAGTATTACTATTTTAAAGGAATATCATACAACCAAGATATTTTTCATCCATGTTTTAGTTTAATACAGTTCTGTTTTACAGCATCTTACTTGACAAAAATAAAATGCAATGTTTTGTTGTAGATTAATTGTTATATTTTCAACTGATTACAAGTTCTATTAATTCATGTCATCAGACACTATTTTTGATGATACATTTGTATTAAATCATAAAACACTGAATCCAGAAAATATAGAATTTAGGGAAAAATAAAACGGATTTCATTGAAAGGTAATTGAACAATGTTACAAATGTTGTAATTGCGAACAAACAAGTTATGTTTACATTCATTCTCAAGGTCTAACAAACATGTGGAAAACATTTCCTTCCCTATTATTGCTAAATGAATATCATGATGAATATTGATATTGTATGATAATGAAGAAAAAATATATATATTGAAAACATTTTTGGCCACATCACCCGGCACTAGTTTAATGTGCATAATCAAGACTTCTTAATAATTTTTGAGTAGTTTACTTCTTTTGTGATATTTATAATGAGACATAAATCATCATATTTTTAAGTAACAAACAGTTTTTGATGTCATTCCACCAAAGCAAAACTATAGAAGCTTGTTAAAAAATTAAAAAGGTAATTGCGATTCAGAGTTGATATCTCACAAATCAAACTTTTTTCAGAATTAGAAGATATAAAGTCAGAACTGTGAGATATAAACTTGCAATTGCAAGAAAACAAAAATACAGAATTGTGAGATACACATTTGCAATTACCTTTTTATTGTTTTTTTCCATAGCAGAAAAAAAACAGAATTGTGAAATAAAAAAGTGCAATTCCTTGTTTTATTTATTTATTTTTATCCTGTGGCAGAAATGGTCTTCTATACAATACACAGTTGTAATATATTGCATAAAAATACAATACTATGCACTGGACCGCTGGGACGAGACAGCACAACAATTTTCGCACAACGTAACGAATATATGCAATGCATTTTCACTGATACTCTGACTGCTGGAGATAAACACTCCTGCCACACTCAAAAACATTCACGATCAGTGTTTTTGACTAATTTCCAGTAAAGAAACCAGAATGAACAGCAGTCATACAGCTTCAGTATGTCTACTAGGTTTGATGAGGTCAGAGTAACTTACTTAAAGAATTTGAAGGGAAAATAAGAGGTTAATTCATGTGAAGATATAATAAAGATATTATAGTGCAGTGTGAAAATGGGCCACAGGTCTGTACTGACGGGTCATGAATGGTAGACGAAACAATGCTAAATGCAAATAAAATAAAACTAATAACTGTATAATCATGCATAAAAAACAGCAATCCTGTAGCCTAAGCGATAGAGCGCTGTGTTTGCAACACTAAGGTTGTGAGTTTGAATTCCAGGGAATGCATGAACTAATAAAATGCATGCAATCAATCACAAAACAAAAACATATGGGAATATGCTGGAAAATATAATGCAATATATAAAAGAATACATTTTCATGTATAGGAAGCTACTGAATAAATTTATTGCAACATGTGCATGGACCATGCATGGCTTTATATTGACATATTAAAAATATATAGCAATGAAGATAAAAACTGCACTATACATTTTCACACGTAAAAGTTTTTTTTGAAAAGTTTAATTTATTTATTTGTCTTTCAGGAGTTAACGAATGGATTTACTTGACACATCTCACTTATCTCCAAAAGTAAAATAGAGTTTACTGAAAAAAAATTAAATTGTATAACTTAATGGATTGAGTGCTATAAATATATATATATATATATATATATATATATATATA
>NW_015537954.1:476438-480331 GCF_001515605.1 Sinocyclocheilus anshuiensis
ATATATATATATATATATATATGTGTGTGTGTGTGTGTGTTTAAATAGATTTATACCCACAGTACCTTATTTTAACACAAGTACATCTATAGAATATAAAGTGTTATTCTATATTCTATAGAATATAAATGATTAAATATAAAATTACATTACATTACAAGTAAATATTACCTACATTACATTGCTAGGTTTTATATATTGTCACTTATTTTTCAAGAAAGGCGGCAATTCCATATGTATTATTCTATTATAATATATTAACACAATATTTTATTCTGTATATTTTTAATATACATTAAAGGATTTTATATACTGACCGTTAATAAATAAGGAAATATATTTTCTTTGCATAAGGTATATAAGATGCTTTGGATGAAAATGTCTGTCAAGTGCATAAAAGTAAATGCATGTGTTATGATAGCAAAATAAATATAAAAAATGTAGTTTGTAGTAAGATGTTTATGAGACCAACACACTTGAGCTGTAAAGTAAAGCCTGCTGAGTTTTGTGAAGTATCTCCACTTGAGCGCTGCAGGTTTGGCCGATGGGTGCCGCGTGTGTTCGTGGTCCCTAAGGAGGGCACTTCAACGCGTCTGCTGTAAAGCGATGAGAAATTGTGCCGCTGCTGCAGAAATGCCTCTCAGAGACATTTGCTTTTGGTGTTTAAGCATGTTCACATTAATTTGCAGTGCTACTTTGGAGGTGAAGGTGTCTGAAAATGCATATGTGGAGATTTTTTCTGCTATTTGTCCAATTAATATGATTTTGAATATTGCTGTTGTTTGCATAACCGTCAGACGTGTGATGTCTCTGTATGATTTTTAATTATTTATGTCTCTTTGAAGCCTTGAAACTGTGAATCATTCTACACATTCACATTAGACATGCTCCAACTTTATACTTTATGACTTTAAATCTAAGTTAAAGACTCATTTGGTCTTTCTGGCTTTTATTTGAAAAATAGAGATTATTTTGTTTACGTTGCTGTTTATTGTATGTGTTATTTTTCTTTTCTTTTTTCTTTATACTTTATGATTTATACTTTGTTTTATACCTTATGTTTTATACTTGATTTTTATACAACACTTTGGTCAACTTTGAAAATCTCTGTATGATTTTTAATTCTTCATGTCTCTTTGCAGTCTGAAACCAAGCTACTGTTCACTGTAAAAATGCTATTTTATTTTATTTTATTTTTTATTTTTTATTTTATTTTATACTTTGATTTATACTTGATTTTTATACCACACTTTGGTCAACTTTTGTTGTTTTAAATTGTGCTTGAGAAGTAAATTGACATTGAAAATGTACAGTGTGATTTTGAATATTGCTGTCATTTGCATAATGGTTTAGATGTGTCTCTCTGCATGATTTTGTACTCTTTATGTCTCTTTATGATTAAGCAACTGTTGCCTGTCAAGGTAAAGCTAATACAAATCTAGACATGCTTTAAAAGAAGCTAGATTTTTATGTTTTCTAATGGTGTTTGAATGTGTTTAGTGACTCACACAGATGAAGTGTTAAGTGGGCTGACCTGTATGTGTGTGTGTGTGTGTGTTTCAGGATGTGCCTTTCTAACGTACTGTGCCAGAGAATCAGCGCTGAAGGCCCAGAGCGCTCTCCACGAACAAAAGACTCTACCCGGGGTGAGAGACACAGTGTTCTTTTATTTCTCTCCTGAACTCATAATCAGCACAGCTCTGGCTGTCGGACTCTTTCTGCTTGCTTCATGCTCATTAATGAGGTTTTCGAGGGCAGCGTCTGACATTTGAACAAGATGAGGCAAATAATATCAGACTCGTTTTTTAAATGTAAAGGAGCACCTCTCATTTTCTTTGGCTGTGCTCATAAGCCTGATTTGAGCAGCAGATGTCACACGATTTCAATGCGACGAGACGATTAAACATCATAACAAATGTGCAAATGTGTAACATATGTAAATATTTATGCATTTATTTGAAATACATATTGATGTACATTGCTTTGGGCAGTGGAAGTTAAAATATTAAGATTTAATTCATGAAATTTCATATAAATACATGGTACCTGTACTATTTTAGTATCATTGAAATACTACTACAGTTTTTGTTCATATTTTGAGTTTTTATATTTTATATTTACCTTAATTTTAGTAATAAAGGAAGTTTTATTAATTTTGATTTTCTTTTGTCATTTTTATAATTGTTTTTATTTTAGGTTTATGTAGTTTTAGTTATTTTAGCACATCAAGTTAAACTAAATAAAAATAATAAATGTTGCCTTGGCAACTAGCTGAAATAAAATAAGTTTAAGCTTTTATATATTTTATTTTATTCCAGTTAAAGTTTGTTTTAAGCTTATGTTACTACAGTAAAGAAAAAAAATTTAGTGATTTTAATTGCATAAAAAATTCTCATCCATTTGGTTTACACAGCTTTGAACAAACTAATAAACTTGCGTTAATGCAATAATGCATTTATTTTAATTGCATAGAATTGCATATTGCACATTTTTTCGTAGTATGAACCTGGTTAAATATGGCTAGCTTGGAACAAGCAATATTCAAGTACATAAATGCACGAGATTGAAACAAATTGGATTTATTGATGAATATATAAACACATTTAGTTTATTAGCACTTTTAGAAAGTAGAAATCTTACCTGTTTTATTTTTTATTACTGGAAAAAAAAATGCTTTACATTAAGTTTATTAGTTTGTTTATGTTAAAACTCTAATAGATGGACATTATGCAATTGAAATACATAAATCTTAAATTTAGGCCTAAATGTTTTTGAGTGTATAATAACCTTGAATGATATTTGGAATTTGTTGATAATGCTTTCAAAGATGAGACTGCAGTGACCGTGCCGTAGCGTCTCAGTTTCTGTTCAGAATAGATTTGACGGACGGATGGGCTGTATTCCCAGGAGAGCCGTCGCTGCTCAAACCTGCAGAGAGACTTCTCTTCTCACATCCATCAGCTGTTTGCAATCCTGATTATCAGAGAAAGACATGGGAGTATTCTGTCATCATTCAGACATGCTGATCCAAACCTGTGTGACTTTCTTTCTTCTGCGGAACATAAAAGAAGAATTTTCGGAATGTTCATGCCGCTCTTTTGATACAATGAAGATAAGACAGTGAAAGTTAAATGAAAACAATGCAAGAGTTCATGCAAACCACTATAACATTTTCATTGAATAAAGCTCCATATGCATTCGTTTTCACACTGATGTTCTCAACATGAATTCAATCTCCACTCTTCGGCACAATAAGAAGCACAAAACCTCTTCTAAATCCCCAGCAGAACTCAACATTAAACACCAATAGCTTTTGTTCAAAAACACAGAAAATTACACTTAATTTCAACATTTACTCTCTAGATCAGAAACAGAAATGTGGATTCAAATTAAGCTGATAAAATATTCAAGAATTGTGTTGCTTCAGTGTTACGTTAGTATCATTGAGATACTATTAGTTTTTGTTAATATTTGGATATGGATATGTGCATTATAATTGTGTAACGTAATTTTATTTTTTGTGTGTAATTTTTTTCATTTTTATGATTTGTATGTCTACATAGTTTTTATTCATTTTTATTACAGTTTTAGTTATTTTAGTACATCAAGTTAAACTAAATTAAAATAAGATGTTGCTTGGCAACTAGCTGAAATAATAATACAAAAAGTTTATTAAACTCTAATCCTAATGATAAATATTTTGAGAGATTAGATCTTCACAATTATCTGTTACTGCAACATTTGTACATAAAGTATTTAAAAATGTCTGAATGTCATTTCATTCGATACGAAATATCATTATTAGTTTTAGTTTTATTTTAAGTTATTTTAGAACTTATATAAATATCCTTTTGTATCCTTATATATATATATATATATATATATATATATAT
>NW_015537954.1:480687-483801 GCF_001515605.1 Sinocyclocheilus anshuiensis
AATTTTTTTTATAATACATTTTTTTTTTTTTAAATGTACTAAATCCATGTGTTGCTTCACCTTATTCTAATGAAGTTAATTGAATAATCAGCAAAAAAAAAAAAAGAAAAAAATGGGAAAGAGCTCCAAAAAGGTAGTTCATATGATTAGTGTAATATTTTTCCTCACTGTACCTGATCTTTTTATGAGAAAGGAAGCTCAACATTCAGGTTTGGATCAACATGAGGGGAGTAAATTATAACAATTATGATTTTGGGCTGGAATTAGTCTCATATTTGATATTTGATTATTTTCGTTGTTTATTACTGTGAAGCTGCTTTGAAACAGTCTGTGTTGTGTAAAGCGCTATTCTAGAGGTGACTTGACTTGACATTAAAAAAATGCATTGTAATCAACAAAGATTAAAAGGAAAGTGAGTGAAATTACAGTCACGGGACTGTTTCTGATTGGTTGCGTGGATGCTGTAATTCATTTTCAAATCATTCAGTCGTCACAGATAAACACCTTACATTCACCCGACAACAGTCACGGCTTTTGCCAAATCAGTGCATATTGAATTTGAAATAAGTGAACATGTTGTCAAAGTTGGTATAGTGGCTTTACATATTTTCGTCAACTTACAGGTCACAAAGTTATATATGGGCACTCAGTTTTGAGTCTGTGGGTCCAATAGAGTGAGCAATAGCATTCATTTACGGTGAAATATTATTCGTCAGAGGCTGATTTAGTAAGGATCTTCATCATGATTCAGTGGGTTGGTCTCTTCTGTGAAGTCGAGTTGATATTTTCTGCCGGAGTCTTGTATCAGACTGAAAACATTAGTGAGCGATCAGAGGTCAAACGTTATCCTCCTGTGACGGGCAATTTGTCTAAAGAGTGAAATTTGTCAAAGTCCAGGCCCCATGAGGACAAACACGAAACACACACAGCTGGAGAAAAACAACACAACTCTATCACTTTTGTTTTCGTTTTCATCTTTTTAGTTCATTCTTTGCAAGTCAGGTCAGTGAGCTTCTGATGGTAAATATCGGACAGATAAATAAAGCTCTTGAAATGCCATCAGTATTTTACACATGGGAGTAAAATATAAGATAAAACAGACAGTGAATCTCTTATATACTCTGTTAAAGATTTAAGAAGAAAATGTTCTTGCATTTCTTTTTACAGAAGAAAATTTCAGGATCGGTAAAAAGAATAAGAAAAAATACAGCAGAATTTATTATAAATGTGGTTTACCTTGTAATGCACCTTGTATGATCTCATGAATTTAAACCATAATTATAATACCTTTCTATTAATTGTATAATGCATTAAACATGACAAACAAACCTTTAAATATTATAATGCATTTTAACTTTGCTAACTATTATTTATGAAAAGATATAATGCTTTACAGCATACATTATGTTTATTTTTATAATGCATTATACATAAAGGCTTTAAGTGTTACGAAAATACCAAATATGCATTCAAACATTTTCATAACCTTTTATATAATATAAAAGGAACACGGACTTTTAACAGAAATACAATCAATTGAATACTTGTATTAAAAACTTAGAGCTAAGATGACTCGAGACTGCTAAACCTCAAATCTTTGCATATGTAATGTGGATATATATAAAAATGTATTTTACCCTAAAAATAGATCTGGGCATTTATCATTATCATTAGAAATGTTTGCAGATGATCCAGGCCTCTGATCCTGATAAAATCACTACAATCAAACATTATTTTGAGCTCGCATATCATTATTTTTTTTAAATGCTGGGGTTTGAGTTTTTCTAGAGTCTTTTATTTTGACAGGTTCTTCTTTCATCCTCTTCCTGATTGTGTTAGTTAGTGTGAATAAACCAAAGGCCTCACTGGTTTGGCTGGTTAGTTGTGTCAGGTAGTACCTAGTTTATGAATCTACAGGCCAAAACATATTCCTCCTCTGCAGTCCATTCAAATGTATCCATGTCTAATATCACTCAGCATCATCATGATACTATCATTAATCCTAATGGACAGAGACTCCAAATATTATATTGGAGTATATTTGTGTTTGCCAGTGTCCCTCATTGAGTCGTTTTGGTGAGTGTTCATTGCTTCTTGTTGATCCCTGTCATGCTTTTGTGCTTCTTTGTTGCAATTTTACTCTTAATGTTACACTTGGCAGTTGCAGTCTGATTTAGTAAATATTCAAGTTGACTTTGCTTCTATATATTTTTTTGCACTGGATATAGGCAAGGCAAGGCAAGGCAAGTTTATTTATATAGCACATTTCATACACAATGGTAATTCAAAGTGCTTTACATAAAAGAAAAGAAAAAAATAATCACAACAATAAAACAAGGAATTTAAAAACTTTGAAAATGATTTAAAAAATTGATTTAAGAGGTTTAAAATGAATTTAAGAAAACGATTATACATAAAATATAGTGCAATCAGTTCGGACATTGCACAGTGCTCATTCAATAAATGCACAGCTAAACAGGTGAGTTTTGAGTCTGCATTTAAATGTGACTAATGTTTTAGCACATCTGATCTCTTCTGGAAGCTGATTCCAACTGCGGGCGGCATAATAACTAAAAGCAGACTCCCCTTGTTTTGTGTGAACCCTTGGTATTTCTAACTGACTTGATCCTAATGATCTGAGTGGTCTGTTAGGTTTATATTCAGTGAACATATCTGCTATGTATTTAGGTCCTAGGCCATTGAGTGATTTATAAACGAGTAAAAGTACTTTAAAATCAATCCTAAATATAGAAAGTCTGGTTGCACTGTATTGTAGATTCAGTAACCATACAATGTTCTGTTGCATATTCTGCATCTTTTGGCAGAAGGTCATTTGTGTCTAATGTTTGTCTTGAGACTCTAGAAGCAAATGTGGCGTTTGCTATCTTGTATAATGTCATCTTATGAACTCAATATAAACTCATCAAATTCTCCCAAGACCAAATGATCTGAGCTGCTTTCCACATTCATTTTACAGCTTTATTCTCTTTACTGTATCGAGTCTATTGTTATTTCTCCCGAGTAGGCCTTTTTGACTCACTCACTCACACTTACTCTCACTCACTCTCACTCACTCTCACTCACACTCACACTCACACTCTCACACTCACACTC
>NW_015537954.1:484013-484185 GCF_001515605.1 Sinocyclocheilus anshuiensis
ACTCTCACTCTCACTCACTCTCACTCTCACTCACTCTCACTCACACTCACTCACTCACACTCACTCTCACTCTCACTCACACTCACTCACTCACTCACTCTCACTCACACTCACTCACTCACACTCACACTCACTCTCACTCTCACTCACACTCACACTCACACTCACACTC
>NW_015537954.1:484281-485967 GCF_001515605.1 Sinocyclocheilus anshuiensis
TCACTCACTCACTCACACACACACACACACACACACACACACACACACACACTCACACTCACTCACACACTCACACCTCATTTCGAATCGCTGAACCCTCGGCCCGTCCATGTGATCCACACCCAGACACACTCATTATCACCTCCTTTTGGTGCGCGGTTCATTCATTAAACCCTGCTTTTAAGCATCACCTTTGGTCCCTTTTAGTGCTGGATGTGAGAAACTCTGAGAGAAACGTAACACAGAGACAGGGAGCCTGGAGCGCAGATGATTCGCTGGGATTCAGAAATGAATTCGATTAGGAAACAAATGGGCCGATTTGGCACAAGAACTTCACATTGGCAGCAGTGAGGAAGCCAGGGCTTTTTAACAGTGACAGAATATAAAAATAATTGTGATTAGCGGTTCATGCGTTTCCCAGCGGGCCGACAGAAGTCTGCTGATAGTGGGAAATGTGTTTCCTGACTATGAAATTAAATAAACAATGTGCATTTCAGTGATATTTGTTGGCAGCCACAGAACTGTGTAAAAGCAGCCAAAAATAATAAATCAACAAAAATGTATCATTTCTTTTTAAATCATTTCATTTAAAATATATATTTAAATAAATAAATAAAATTCTTACATGATGCTCATTACATTAACAGTGGATAAACTTCCTGTTAATTAGCTGCTATTTTTCATTTTGCAATTAATATCAATGGGAAAATGTCATTATGTACAGTACCATTTGGGGTTCATAAGATTTTTTAAATATGTAATTCTCTTCTGGCTACTAAAATACAGTAAAAAATTGTGAAATATTATTCCAGTGTAAAATATATTTTTTCTATGTGAATAAATTGTAAACTGTAATTTATTTCTGTGATGCGCAGCTGTATTTTCAGCATCATTACTCCAGTCTTCAGTGTCACATGATCTTCAGAAATCATTCTAATATGCTGATTTGCTGCTCAAGAAACATTTCTGATTATTATCAATAGGGATGCACTGATACTGATACTGGTATCGGTATCGGGCCCGATACTGAGCTTCTGTACTCGTACTCGTTAAAATGCCCCGATACCAAACGCCGATACCACACAGCATGTGATCAGTGCCATATTCAGACAAAGAAACACCAACAACAGAACAACAGACAGCAGAATGGAGTTATAAGAGATTAAGGATGTCTACGAAGTATATGTATGCAATGAATATAATGTTAATACACTTTCAGTATTAACGTCTGTATAGCTGATGTGCGCGAGCTGATAAACAAAGCACGCTGAGTGGATTGAGCGTGCGGCGGCGCAGATGCGCGAGCTTGTCGAGTGAATATATCTTTCTCACAGACATCACTGGAAAGTTTGTAGTTTGGTCGGATACGTCAAAAACAAGTAAGTAAAACAATGCACAAGTTACTTAACGGTATGGAGAGAGAGAGAGAGAGAGAGAGAGAGCGCGAGCGCACTTCTGTTGTGTGATCTTTGATGTTCACTCACTTAGCCCACGCATCATTTGGATTAAAACTCAATTGTAAAAATAAGACCATTTATAGGGGTATTCACTATAAACGTCATTTATTTTTAACCTTGGGCATATGACTTTCTGGAGAAAGTGAATCTAACAGCCTGTGTGAAATGCACTAGGCTGTACTATTCTTCTACAATTCCGTGTCCGCGTTGCACGGGGTTTGCTTTCTTC
>NW_015537954.1:489099-507336 GCF_001515605.1 Sinocyclocheilus anshuiensis
CGTGCGTGTGTGTGTGTGTGTGTGTGCATGCGTGTGCGTGTGTGTGTGTGTGTGCATGTGTGAGTGTGTTTGTGAGTGAGTGTGTGTGTGTGTGTGTGTGCATGTGTGAGTGTGTGTGTGTGTGTGTGTGTGTGTGTGTGTGTGTGCATGTGTGTGTGTGTGTGTGTTTGTGTTTGAGAAGGGCGGCTGGTGTCGAAATAACTCTAAACAAACACACTGATCACAGCTGAGACCCTGCGGCGCGTCTCACACTCAGAGACTCGAACACACACCCAAAAATACAAAAAAAAGAAGGACAAAAACAAAAGAGAGGGATGTCGCTAACCTACGTTTTCTCTTAGAATAAAATTAATAAAACTACAAAAGTTTAGGGTTAGTAAGATATTTGAAAGAAGTCTCTTGTAAGGGAAACAGGTCAGTTTAGCTCAAAGGGAATTATTTTTGATTTCATAGGGAATTTGGACAGAATCACTGTTTTACGGCTGATCACTGAGTCGGCCAGTGACAACATCAACTCTGCATGGATATTAATATCCAAAATATAGTGAAAACGCTATTTATAAGCACAGTAACAAGATCGGCAGTTTAGGAGGACATTAACTTGTAAGCACAAAACACAAGATACTTCTCTTTTCAACCTAAATAAGACTTTATTGGATAAATCTAAGACATATAAACTAATCTAACACATAAACACTCGCGCTCACACATTCACACAAGCTGCAGGAAGAGAGAAGGTGAGGAAAGATTGAGTTTGAGAGAGTGAAAATGTGAAATCCCATGTTTATGGCAATATGTGCTTAGACATGAACAACCATCAATCACTTAATTAACCCTTGCATTGAGTTCCTCAATGAGGCTAACATTTATATTAAATGCACCAGTTCAGCTAGAATCTGGAGGTACTTGCGTTGCCTGTGTAAAGGGGTTCCCTTGTTGTCATCATTGCAGAAAGTGGGTTTCCCGAGGCTGCTGATTGGCTGGAAGTTCAGTAGTCGTTGAAGTGACATCTTGGGAAGCCAATGGTTGGGCGTTGGCTGAAGATGCGGAGTTGATGGCTGGTTGAAGTTTTGAGGTGGTCACAGCCTCGAGGTGAACTCGGAGACAAAACTTAACTCAGAACACGAAACTCTCAACGGAAAAGAGAAGAAACTAAAGTAAAAGAAAGAAAAGAGTAAGGTTTGATGAGACTAGGTGGCGTTTCTGGCATGCAAGCACGCTGGAACGGCGCTCGAAAACATTCACGGGCAAAAAGCATGGCTAAGAACATAATTTGCTGGTCTCCTGAGTTTTTAAACTCGGCTGTTGGACACATCCCAAATGGTGTCTTGACCAATTAAACATTGTCTTAGCTCGGGGTGTTGCTATGTTTCTCCTCCCAATACATAAATCAACATGTTATCTTATCAGTCACATGGTCCGAATTTTCCCGCTCTTGCAGAGTATAATTTGGGCATGATTTCTATAACAAGAATATAATACATTTTACAAAGTACTGATTCATAGAAACATTTAAAGCATGAAAATTCAAACTCATACATACCCAGCATGAATATAATAATCCTATAAACTATTCACTAGTTATTCAAAATACATACACAATAAGTGATTAAGACATGATAGTCAAATGCGTGGGTTACATACATGATACAGAGTTATGCATAGAAGTGAAAGTTGCTCATAAGTCCTTTTAGCATCATTTTGGTGCATATATAAAGTCTTTAGCTCGTGATTACTGTCATGGATTTACATGTAATGAATCTCTTTGACCATCAGTCTTGGTTACTTGCCCCAAATTTAACAATCTCCTTCCTGAGTCGGGATTATCAATAAGTGTTCTTTTGTGTTAATGTTGCAAGCTGTTCAAACTGTGGAGTTGGTTGGTTAGGCTTGCTTCAGACTGGCTGGCGCTAGGATCTGGACAGATTTATGACGTTGTCTTGTTATCTTGGGCCTCTTTGTGGAATTTAGCTCTTTGGGTTGTTCAACACCAATCTGATCAAATCTTAAATGGTCTGATTCACTCTGATACCCTCATCTGCTCACCGAGGCTACATTTATTTAATCAAAAATACAGTAAAAATTTGAAATATTGCAATTTGAAATAGCTGTTGTCTATGTGAATATCTGTTAAACTGTAATGTATTTCTGTGATGCGCAGCTGTATTTTCAGCATCATTACTCCAGTCTTCAGTGTCACATGATCTTCAGAAATCATTCTAATATGCTGATTTGCTGCTCAAGAAACATTTCTGATTATTATCAATGTTGAACACAGTTGTGCTGCACAATATTTTTGTGGAAACTGTGATGCATTTTATTTTTCAGGATTCACAGATGAATAGAAAGGTCAAAAGAACAGCATTTATTTGAAATGGAAATACTGTATAATATTATAATATAAATGACATAACTGTCGCTTTTAACGCATCCTTGCTGAATAAAATATTAATTTCTTTACAAAAACTGTTAACTTTGTATATTATATATTTACATTATAAAAAGATCTGCAGTTTTTTTTTCATTTTAATTTTAATGTTTTTTTTTTATTATAAACGTAATAGAAAAATTATACATTTTTTCGAAATTAAAAATGTCACTATAAAAATTATTTTAAAAAATTTATATTGTTGCATTCAATCAATTTAATGAATCGTTGCTGAATAAAAAAACATTATAATAATTCATTGACCCCAAAATTTTGAATAGTTGTATACATAACAAAAATATTTTTTTCATTGATTAAATGATTATAAAAAAATCTGTCTTGAGGATTGAATAATATAAAAGTATTTTCAACATCTTATTATCTTTATATATTGTCGCAAGTGCTTGCCCTAATGCACTCTGGGATTGCATTAACAATCAGCTACTTTATTAGGGGATTAGTATGTGATGTTCAAAGTGAGCAGTGTAATCGTATGAATGCAGAATGTAAAGGCATGTTTCTTAAAGGTGCAGCAGCCAATAGTGATGTGTGCAAAAACATAATCACATTATAAGTGTATGATGTGACTCCTTTAAAAATCCTCCAGCATGTGTTTCTTCTTTCCTCATCCTCTTTCTCAGAGCATGTGTCTGCGCTCTGACCGCGGTGTGATCCGTGAGATTGATGGATTGATGACGGTCAGAAGTGCCGCTAATGCCGCCGCGTTTGACTCCGCTGTGAAAATATGACGCGAGCTCAGACTGAAATCACGTCTCGTCCTCTGCGGCTGGCATATGACTGGCTTGTCCAGCGCTCGCGTCTCTCCTCTGACGTCCAATCACGCCGATGTGAAGGGCTGCTGACCGTGACAAATGACCTCACCGAGCCAGAAACATCTACAGTTAAATCAGCTGGAATCAGCAACGATTAATGGGAAGATTCCACTCATGTCATTCTGAACCTGTATGACTCTCTTCCTTCAGTGAAACACATTCAGCAGAATCTTAAAGGGGCAGTGCACACAAAAATGAACATTCTGTCATCATTATTTCACCCTCAAGTCGTTCTTTTTTTATCTGTTTATTTCTTCTGCATAAAAGAAGATTATTTTGAAGAATGTTGGTAACCAAACAGTTGACGATAGCCATTGACTTCCATAGTATGGGAAAAAATACTATGGAAGACAATGGGGACCATTAACTGTTTGGTTACCAACATTCTTCAAAATATCAGCTTTTGAGTTCATCAGAATATAATAATAATTATGATAATGATAATAATAATAATATAATTAATTGAATTCAGAAAACTTTTTAATGACGATTTAATATTTTATCAAACATTTAACAATAAACTGGTTTAATTAAATTGTAATAATCATGAAACAATGTATAATCAACTACATTCATAAAGTTTTAAAAATGAAATATTTATTAACATTTTAACAGTAATAGTGCCACATTAATTTTTTTTTTCTCTCTTTTGAAATTTAGTGTTTTCCGTTTTAATTTTTATGGAAAACATTTAATCTATTGAATTCATAAAACTTTAAAGATTTAGTAATGTAATACAATTTTAATAATAGTTAATAACAGTGCCCAATTAATGTTTTAATGTTTTTTTCCCCAGAAATTCTGTTTTAAGTTTGAAGTTTTTTGGATTCTGTGTTTTACTTTTTAATACAAATTTATTATGAAAAACAGTGCTGATCAAATGAATACATACATCTTTAGCAATGTGATTAATATTAAAATGTAATCAAATAAAATCTAATTTCATTTTGGCAAACAAAAGTATCACACAACAGATTTACAGTTTGAATGAAAACATGGACAAAATTTGTGTGATTTCCTTAAAAATCAATCATGTTTTAGTAAACCGTATTAAAAAATTATATGATCCGATTTGATGACTTTAACTTTCAACTTTTTTTTTTATAAATTAGATGAGCTTCAACTTGACTTTTTAAATAGGTTCAATGTAATTTAAGTTGAGATGACTTGTGCAACCAAGCAGATTATACTTAAAAATATAAGGCATCACAACTTAAAGTTTTTAAGTTGAAATAAGTGGACTTTTTACAGTAGTAATGTATTTCTGTCATAATTTCCTCAAGTTAAACCAAACTTTTATTTTGGTGAGTTGTAAGTGAAGATTTATTATGAAACACGACAGGAGATTAATGAGACTGATTTGTGGAATTGGTCTCCACTGGTTTCTGGTGTTTTATCAGCTCTGATATGAAACTGTGCTGAAGTGTGATTTTTCAGTGTTTTTCTCTCAGACCTGCGCTTGTTAAAGTCTGCAGCAGCAGACGGGGCGTTTCTTTTCCCTGTAAAATCACATTTATATAATGATTTAATCCAATCATCTCTTTCCCCTCCGATCCGGTCTCCGCGCTCATTTTAACGAGGGTCTCAGTAATGGATCCTTAATGAGGCCTGGCTCATAACGAGGGTCAGACGGCATCTGTGCTGGAGACACACGTACATGATCTGATGCACAGATTTGTGCATTTATTTCAGTAGAAATAATTTGCAACATTACAGATGTTTTTTGATCAATGTAATGCATCCTTTCTCAATAAACATTCATTTCTATAGAAAACAAAAAATTATTTTTAATGCAATCGTTGACACCGAGTTAAAAATGTTACTGCTAGATCATTTACAGAGCCTAAAATTAATGCTCGACAAATGCAAGTCTATGAAACTGTTATTTGCCAGTTGGCTGGTAATGAACTATGACTTTTGCATCAATAAACTCCTAATTTGCTGTTTATTAATAGTTAGTTAGTTAGTTAGGTAGTTGTTAAGTTTAGGTCTGGGGTTTAAGGATTGAGGGATCTAAAATATGCTCATGCATAATATGATATTAATGTGTGCTTTATAATTACTAATAAACAGCCAGTATGCTAGTAATATGCATGCAAGTAAGGAACTAGTTAATAGTGAGAATTGGTTCTTAAAATAATGTGAAAATTAAAAATTAAAATTCATTCTTACAATGCCTGAGAATGCATTTGTATTATTATTATTATTATTATTTATTATGTGTTGATTACATTTTTTATATTTAATTGTATTAAATTGCTATTTTTTAAATTATGATTAAATTCTTTGCGTTGTATAATTTAATTCATAAAATAAAATAAAAATAATGTAAAATAAAATAAAATTAATTAATTAATAAAATAGGCAGCAAAACTTAAAGTTTTTAAGTTGAAATAAGTGGACGTTTTTTTGCAGTGTACATACTACTGTACAGTAGTAATATATTTCTGTCGTAATTTCCTCAAGTTAAACCAAACTTTTATTTTGGTGAGTTGTAAGTGAAGATTTAGTATGAAACATGACACGAGATTAATGAGATTGATTTATGGAATTTAAAAATAAAAATAAAATAAAATAAAATAAAATAAAATAAAATAAAATAAAATAAAATAAAATAAAATAAAAAAAAAGAATAGTAGGCCCAGCTTGTTTCTATGATATCAATGTAAATATCTTCTCGATAGGTCTGTTCACTCTCCAGGTATCTCAGACCTTGCCTTGGTTTTTACCTGAGATGTCACATTGTATGATGGGTCTAGCAGCAGTCGTAAAAGACGTTTGGTTTCATTCAGACTCCAGACAGCAGGTTTGTATTGTCCGCTGGCAGATGTTCACATGAGGAGCAGTTGAGGGAGGGTTGTGTGGTTCTGCGTGTGTTTTGGAGGCAGACTGTAGAGTCTCTCAGCAGGACCAGGCCAGAGCAGATGGAGACGTTTGAGCTTCATTGTTCCTGAGTGGAGAATAAACTCGGTCCTGAGGCTGCGAAAGGCTCGGGTACTCAATGACACGGCTGCCCTGAGGTGACACACATGCTCTAGATCTCTGACAGACTGTTCACTATCACACTGAAGTCATTAAAGCTGTGCGTTGAATCTCAGTCTCAGGTGCTGCTGCATCAACACAAGCATCCTCACACCGAGTCTCATCTGATGCTTAAAGTGAGGAGCATATCCTACACCTTTTAATCCTTTAATACTACGTTAAAGTCATAATGAGAGCGCATCATTCACAAATACACACATGCTTCATATTGACTTGAAATGACCAGGGATTGAAACTTTCACGTAATTATTAACACAGAAACTCAGTTCTTTCTTTCTTTCTTTCTTACTTTTATTATTTAGTTATTATTTATTTAAATATATTTTTTATTGGTGTCGTTGATTTATTTTTGTTTATTTGTTTTTAAAATGCATTTGTTTATATATTTATATGTATAAATATTTGTTTATTTGTTTTTTACAAACAGTTACATTAATGCATTTACGGTGGCAGTATTCAGAGCTTGACAATAAATATTAAAATACTCTGTTTGCAAAATTCAAAAGATGATTTGGACACTTTACAGCTCAAGTAATGATCTAATTTCTAATTAATAATTCATTTTGCTTTAACAAAAATATGAGCTACGTATTTTTGTTCTCATCTTGATCATGGTTTAGTCTCGTATGTTCATAACGCAGTGTTATTTTAGTATTATTTATTTATTATAGTGTTTATTAATATTTTAATTAGCTTTTATTTTCATATTTATATTTTCGCATTCAAATTTGTTTTCATTTTAATTTTAGTTTGTTTTAGTAATTTTGTAATGGTGCTTTGCTTTTGTCATTTTATTATAGTATATCAGTATATTTTATAATATATATTATATTTTATAACAATTGTATTACTTTATTTGTTTATTATTATTATTTTATTTTTTTATTTCAGTTTTAGTTATTTCAGTACTTCAACTTATTTTACCAAGTCAACATTTTTCATCTTAGAGTTTGTTTTTAGTTTTTCATCTAATATTTATGTTTTATTTTACTTCAGCTTCATTTCAGAGACTGAAAACACCTGTTAATAGTTTTATTTTAGTTGACAATTGCAGACCTGCTGAACCCTGAACACTGAATTAATGACAAACACCTTTAAATATGAACCTTCAGAGCAAAAGTGTCTTGTTAAATTCATGCTTATGCTAATGTCTGGTTCTGGCTCGTCAGGTCTCCATGGAAACCGCCGCTAATTGCTCTGTACTGTTGTTTATTGTTAAAGACACAGTTTACGAACATGACGAGAAAATTGACACCAAAGCAGGAGAATCCAGCGTGTTCAACCGGTCTGAACACATTAATCTTTTTTTGAATCACTCTGAGTCATTATGAATCATTTTGAATCTTTTTTTTATATTATGAGTCATTATGAATCATTTTGAACAATTTTTAATTATGTATGATTATGAATCAATTTTGAGTCATTATGAGTCATTATGTATAATTTTGAATCTTTTTTATATTATGAATAATTATGAATAATTTGAGTCATTATGAATCATTTGTCATTTTTGGCTCACTTAGCCGACAGATTTGTCCTCAAACCAAGTAAACACACAAACACTCACAGATTGACTGTTCATTACTGAGCTTAATATCGAGTGTGTCTGATTTATTGATTTATAACCAGATTTATATTTCAGTTCTGTCTCTGTTTCTGAGTGTCGTTGTCTGTCATGTCTTCTGTTCTTCCAGTCGTCTGTCTGAATGTCTGGGTTCTTCCAAAAGTCACATTCTAGTTATTAATATGGATTTTTATTGCTGTAAATTCAGACAACAAATCTTTAAACTCATGTCATGTTTTTCTAGATTAACACTTGTTAAAGAAGAAATTATGCTGATTTTTTAATCAGAGATTTTTTTATTGACAGTTGCTGCGTTTAATTTCTTTCATTCATGTCTATTATTATACATTTCATTGAAAGTAGACATGATAAAAACTGACTATGTATATTGACTATATTATTGGATTGTCCTGCTTTCAAAATTTTGTGCAATGGTTTTATTCAGAAATTTCATTAATGGACATTTTAAAAAATATTTTTTGTTCTATCAAATATCAGACTGAAAGAGCTTATATGATTGTTAAAAATGTCAGATTCTTGTCATTTAAAAATAATATATATATATATATAAAATAATAAAATATAAATAATAATAAAAAAATCTTGTAATAAAAATAAAATTATAAATAAAATATTGTGCATGATTTTCTTTATCAAAGTTTTAAAAAATTGTATATAAATAGGTACACTTTAGGTACTAATATGTATCTTTAAGGTACTAATATGAACCATTGAGGGGGTAAATAAGGTACAAAGATGACCTTTTAGCTTTTGTACCTTCGAGTGTGGCTTTGCACCTTTTTTATCTGACTGGTCCAATGTTTGAAGTGTGAGTGTGTGTGTGTGTGTGTGTTTGTGTGAGTGAGAGTGTGTGTGAGAGTGTGTGGGTGCGCGTGTGTGAGTGAGAGTGTGTGTGTGAGTGGTGTGTGTGTGCGTGAGGTGAGTGTGTGTGTGTGTGTGTGTGTGCGCGTGCGTGTGAGGTGAGTGTGTGTGTGTGTGTGTTGTAAAGCAGTACTTTTATTTTAATTGTTAAATTTGAAACAAAGAACTCAAACATTTATTTGTTCATGAATTGATCCTTAGAAAAGAAAAATCACTATCTGTAATATCTCAGCGGTCGGTGAGTTTTAGTGTTTGTGCATCGAGTGACTGATAATCAGATCTCGCTGTCATCACTGGACACACGGGGCAGTTTTAATGAGGAAATGTGTCTAACGACCCTTATATGCTCTTACAGCTCTGATAGATAGTAAAGAGAGTGAGAGCCGTCAGTACGCCTAAAATCAGTCTTGTTAGGTAAGGATTGACTGGACTTGTACATCATCATCGTAAATGACCGTTGTGAAGAACTAGATTTTCCAGGTTAGTTGCATCAGATCTTTGAATCACATTCAGAGTTTTGATGGAGGCGTTTAGTCGTTTGGTTTATTCATCAGACTGCAGTACTTGATTTTTCACCCTGTTTCAGTCGATGTCTCTTAAAGGGACAGTTCACCCAAAAAGACATTTGTCATTATTTAACTCACCTTCAGGTTGTTTCAAAGCTGTATGAGTTTCTTTTTGATGTTGACACAAAAGAAGATATTTTGACCAAACAGTTGCTGGTAGCCACTGACTTCTATAGTTTAGGAAACAATATGGAAGTCAATGGCTACCGAGTTTAAGAGTCATGGAGACACAGATGAAGTAATGGAGACGGTGGATATTTTGAGCTATTTAAAACTCTCCTTAAAGTTTAATTGAGGAAGGATGAGCTCATCCCAGCCATCAGCTCATCGATGAGATCATCGCAGCCTTTTCATGTTTTGTCAGAGACTCCTTATTTAATGTAGCTCTCACGAGCCGTCTGCTTCTCTTTCTACAACAATCTCCATATAAAGAGTCTCTTTAATTCTCATTTGTTTCTCCTAAACAGCAGCGGAAATAGATGAACGGCAAATAATCGAGTCTCCTGCTTCTCAGACGCTGCTTCAAGGCCCCACACTGCAAAAAATGATGCTCTTTCTCAGTATTTTTGTCTTGTTTTCTAGTGCAAATATCTAAACGTTCATAAATCAAGATGCAAACTTGAGAAGTAAGAGAACACAAGATATTAAGTCTTGTTTTGGAAAAACTAAAGTGTCAAAAATAAGTCAGTTTTTGCTTATGACAAGAAATAATATCTGCCAATGCAGTCAGAAAAATAAACTTAATTGAAAGGAAAAACAAGTTGATTTTTCTGACCCCACTGACAGTCTTTTTGAATTTCTAATTGAATTTAGTAGTTTGGACTCTGTTGTTAATTTTAACCCTTAATAATATTAAAGTAATATACCTACTAACAGAGTTCCTGTATAGTTTACCAACTTAGTTGGAAGAATGTGTTCTTAAAGGGAAAGTACACCCAAAAAAAGTAAAATTCGGTCATCATTTACTCACCCTCCACTTGTTCCAAACCTGTTTAAGTTTCTTCTGTTGAACACACACACAGACACAAGATATTTTGAAGAATGCTGGTTACCAAATAGTTGCCGGTAGCCATTGACTTCCATAGTATGGAAAAAATATACAATGGAGGTCAATGGCTACCGTCAACCGTTACCAGCATTCTTCAAAATATATTTTTTTGCGTTCAACAAAAGAAAGAAACTCATACAGGTTTGGAACGACATGAAGGTGAGTCAATTATTTCATTTTTGTGTGAACTGTCCCTTTAAGAAAACTGATGAATATGCAGATGAATCAATACCAGATTGAATCGGAATTGAATCGATTTGTGAAACGTGTCGATACTCAGCTCTACTGATTATAGATGTTGCACAGAGAGCATTGAATCGTGAGTTTAGTTTTTAACTCAACTCCAAAGAATGATATTTCCTGACTGAGCATCGTTTAAGACACATATCGAAGCCTAGACTGAAACTCTCTCAAGTATTAGGTGCCTAATGAAGCGTTTTAATGATCTGCTGGCCTCGTGACACATGATAAAGCCGCACTGGTTCAGGAAACGCCTGTAAGACTCGTATGACGCTGCCGAGATGTTTCTCTTCCTCCAGGTGTTCTCCTGCATTCCCTCCTGGGAAACACATCCGTGTGTGTGTGTGTGTGTGCTGTAAACAAACAGAGGGAAGTCGAGACGCAGACTCATTAGTGAGTGAAACACACACACACACTCACACACTCCAGCAAGCCGCCGTCACCTGCTGAACACAATGATCAGGCCTCGTCCTCCTCTCACAGACAACACTACACACTCGAGGGTCGTTACAGTGGAAAAACTCACTCTTATCATGCTCAGGTGATGGAAGCTGTTGCCAGGCTGTTGCTATGCAGTTGCTTGGGTGTTTTGAATGGTTGCTGGGTAATTCTGGGTAGTTGTTTAGTTGTTTTTGTGCTGCTACCGTATATGGTTGCTAGGGCATTTTGAGTGGTTGCTAAGTTGTTTTAAGTGTTTTTGTGGGTTGCTACTGTATATGGTTGCTAGGGTGTTTTGAGTGTTTCCCAAGTTGTTTTAAGTGTTTTTTTGTGTGTTGCGACTATATGGTTGCTAGGGTGTTTTGAAGGGTTGCTGGGGAGTCCTGCGAAGTTTTTAAGTTGTTTTGATTGTTTTTGTGACTGTATATGGTTGCTAGGGTGTTTTGAGTGGTTGCTGGGAAATTCTGAATGGCTGCTACGGTTTTTTGAGTGTTTGTGCATTGCTATGCAGTTGCTAGGGTGTTTTGAATGGTTGCTGGGGAATTCTGGGTAGTTGTTTAGTTGTTTTGACATTTTTTTATTCGTATTGTTACTGTATATGGTTGCTAGGGCGTTTTGAGTGGTTGCTAAGTTGTTTTAAGTGTTTTTTTGTGTGTGTTGCGACTGTATATGGTTGCTAGGGTGTTTTGAGTGGTTCCCAAGTTGTTTTAAGTGTTTTTTTGTGTGTGTTGCGACTGTATATGGTTGCTAGGGTGTTTTGAGTGGTTCCCAAGTTGTTTTAAGTGTTTTTTTGTGTGTGTTGCGACTGTATATGGTTGCTAGGGTGTTTTAAGTGGTTCCCAAGTTGTTTTAAGTGTTTTTTTTGTGTGTTGTGACTATATGGTTGCTAGGGTGTTTTGAGTGGTTCCCAAGTTGTCTTAAGTGTCCTTAAGAATCCTATCTCACTGGTAGGTCTTTCAGGGTGGCTTGGGGAGGGGAGGTATCCAAAGCACATCAACTTGTCACTGGGGTTCCTCAGGGATCAGTTCTTGGACCCCTCCTCTTCTCCATATACACGACATCACTGGGTCCCATCATACAGGCACATGGCTTCTCCTACCATTGCTATGCTGATGACACACAGCTCTATCTCTCATTTCAACCAGATGATCCAACGGTAGCTGCACGGATCTCAGGCTGCCTGGCGGACATCTCGGCATGGATGAAAGAATATCACCTACAGCTCAACCTGGCAAAGACTGAGCTTCTTGTCTTCCCTGCCACTCCAACTCTACAGTATGATTTCTCCATCCAGCTAGGTTCATCTACAATTACCACATCAACTTCGGTCAGAAATCTTGGTGTAACCTTTGATGACCAGCTGACCTTCAAAAAACACATTGCAATGACCGCTCGATCTTGCAGGGTTGCATTGCACAACATCGCTAGTGAGCGATGCTTCGTGGTACCATCACAGAGAGGCTCAAAATCACTTTCCAGAACATTCTCGTTCACCATTCCTGGCTGGTGGAACGATCTTCCCACCCCTATCCGGAATGCTGAATCCCTGACAATTTTCAAGCGACAGCTGAAAACTCACCTCTTTCGAAGCTACTTGACTTCATCATAAAAAAAATTCTATCTCTTTATTTATTCTTTCTTTTTCTAGCTTGTACTTATTTGAACAATGTCTAGAAACTTGGTATTACAGGCACTTCCTGTATCTGTTTGCCTCTTTAAGAAGAATCGCTTTATGTATCCCCCAATTGTAAGTCGCTTTGGATAAAAGCGTCTGCAAAATGACTAAATGTAAATGTAAATGTAAGTGTTTTTTGTGTGTTGTGACTATATGGTTGCGAGGGTGTTTTGAGGGGTTCCCAAGTTGTTTTAAGTGTTTTTTTTTGTGTGTTGTGACTATATGGTTGCTAGGGTGTTTTGAGTGGTTAATGGGAAATTCTGAATGGTTGCTATGGTTTTCTTAGTGTTTGTGCATTGCTATGCAGTTGCTAGGGTGTTTTGGGTGGTTGCAGGGAAATTATAAATGGTTGCTAAGGCATGTCTCAGAGCAACACTGTGGTGTTTGGTTCCTTAATGAATCTGGGTTTGAACCAATCATTTGTGTCTGTGATTCAATGATTCATTCATAAAGAAAAGTCACTAGCTTCGTTTCTAAACGAGCTGTCTTGAACGAATCGTTTGAATGAATAATTTGAATGAGTTGCTGTCACTTACTGGTGGTTTTTGAGTCATATTTACTTATCCATGACAGGTCTAAACCAGCCAAGGTAACAGCACAAAAATACACTTGTTATGGAAAAATCCCCAAAAATATTGAGAGATTTTTTTGTCAATATTGCACACCCCTATTTCAGCGCTAAGGAAGAGGATGCATCCATCCCCAGTGTGTCTGTGTGTCTGTGTGTGGCTGATGTATCATTCACCAAGGTCATTAATTAGGCTATTTGTTGAGCAGAGCTGCGTGGCGCTGGTTTAATCATGCAGACAATGAAGACAACAGCGACAAAAGAGGGAATAAATGAGCCTCCCTGTTCTCATGCATACATGCAGCTACACGCAGCTCAAACGCTCCATTAGCCCGAGCGTTTATGAGTCCCGTCACCCTCCCGCTCCATCAGAAGAGGTTGCTCTTAATATATCAATAGTGGCAGGTGGGTTGAATTAGTAAGAAAAATCAAATTTAAACCGGGAATATGGCCAGCAGCCATAAAGAGCAGTGCGTGTCGCACGTTAAATGACCGCTACGTGACAAATATCCAATATTTGTGTGCCGTGATGCGGCCTTGAGCACAAATACAGCTGTAATAAATTGCAATCTGGAGCCATATGGGTTAATGAATGATTTCTGCCGGGCAAAACCTGCTAATGTCCCGCCCTCAGCTTTAGCACGCAGAGAGTCACATTGCCGACGGTCGCTGTCGCTCAAACTCTGAATGAAAACCAGTGACTTCTGTCTGGTTCTTCAGTGTGAACGCTGCTTCATATGGATTAGTGGGATTTTGGACAAGAGAGATTTCACTTTGGATGTTGAATGTAAAACAATATATGAAATTGCATGTTGCTGATTTTGTCTTTTATGAATTAACATAAAAGTGCATTCATCACTTGTCGCTTTCTCTCTTTTTATAGCTAGTATCAAGAGCATTTGATAAACACTGCAAAAATTATTTTCTTACTCAGTGGTTTTGTCTTGTTTTCCAGAACAAATATCTCAACATTCTTAAATCAAGATTTACTGGAGAAGCAAAATGGCTTAAGATATTAAAGGGGTCATATGATGCTATTTCAAGTTTTCCTTTCTCTAAAAAAATCTAAATTTAAGTGAGTTTGTTCTTAAAACAAGAAGAAAAAAAAAATCTGCCAGTGGCTTAATAAAAATAAACAAAATTAAAAGGAAAACAAGATTTTTTTTCTGACGTCACTGGAAGACAATTTTACTTGTTTTAAGTCACTTAATTTTGATATATATATATATATATATATATATGTAATATTTTTCCCCCAGAAAACAAGACATAAAAATTTGTAAAGTTTTTAAGTTGTTAATTTTTAATCTAGTTAACTAAATTAATGTGAAATGTTGGCAAGTATTTGAAATTTGAAAGATTTTTTTATATTTAATTTTATTTCAGTTAATGTGTATTTTATTTCAAGCAACAATTTTTAATGGTTTTAGTTAACTGTAATAATACTGACATACAATAGTCCATAATGTGATTTTATTAAGTCCACAGGTGTGTTTTTTTATTTTTTAATATGCCAAATTCTGTGACATTCCGTTATACAGTAAGTTACATTTTTATGACTTCTGTCTCTCTCTCTCTCTCTCCCGTTTGAGCTGTGACATTTCCGTTTCCCTGGAGATGGACTGTGCCAGGCAGTTGCCATAGTAACTTGGTGCTCCTTAAGAAGCTGCCGGGCGACGGAGCAAACGAACACCTGCTGGCTTCCTGCTAATTGGCTCTTTCTTTTCCTCCTTCGCTCCCACTTTTTTTTATCCTCTTGCAGTTGAACTTTTTAAGACTGAGCCGTCCGCGAGTCTCTCTGCTCTCTGTTTTCTCTAATAGTTGACATCACTTGCTGTTTTTAGCACTGTAGACTGTTTTGAATATGCATTCTGTTGTGTTTTACTGCCCTTTTTTATTGACTGTTTCCTGATCTTGCCGCTGTAATGTGTTATAAAGAGCGTGTGTTTGTCTGAGAGCGAACTTCCAGTCATTACAGCGCTGACACTCCAGATAAAGTGCAGGATGGGTTCATTTTCTCCGTCCGTCTCTCGACAGCTGCTTGTCACCTGTGTGAGCGATAGGAAAATGAGTGTCTGTTAAAACTCCATTTCCCCTCTTCCATTTTCAATAAGGCGTTATGTATGTTTGTGCCTGATAACACGCAGCTGTTGACCTGAGAGACGTCCATTACAATGATCAAATCTCCACGTATCACGAGTGTAACAGAAGCGCAGCAGTGGTTTGTGTCAG
The DNA here is from genome assembly GCF_001515605.1 of Sinocyclocheilus anshuiensis. NCBI lineage: Eukaryota > Metazoa > Chordata > Actinopteri > Cypriniformes > Cyprinidae > Sinocyclocheilus > Sinocyclocheilus anshuiensis. Next base: position 504,616 of record NW_015537954.1, read on the forward strand.
ACATCACCGCTGAAGGAAGATGCTGTCAAAATATGACATATTTCCATTTAGCAACTTTTAAACAGGAAACAGAAAAGAACATTTAACATGTTGTGAGTGTTATGTGCATTTGAGAATGCAACAGACAGCAGTTAAATATTATATTCACATGATTTCCAACAGTTTTGTGTGCGGATGATTACAGTATTTCACTAGATGTATGAGACACTTTTGTATACCTGTTGAATTAGAAATTAAATATTGTCTGAATATGAATATTCAGATACAGTGCAGTTGTATTACAATAGTAACACAGTAATACAAGCACTTTATTGGCATTATTGTATTTGCATACAGTATTGCCAAAGTATTATACACAAAACAAGTAATGACAAACTAAAAATAAATGTACAAAAATAAAACAATACATTACACAACAATAACAAATAACAATACAAATCCAAAAGTGCTGAGTTCTATATATACATTTAGGTATTTTATATATTTACATAATTTATTTTATATATATGTATTTAATATAATATAATTTTTTGTAGACTTTGTGTCGACTGTTTCAAACATAAATCTTAGGCTACAAGATGAGCGCTGCTCTCTGCATCAGCGGCTGCACGAAAGCAGGTTTAATTAATCCGCTGTGATTGTGTTTTCACATTGCCTTTACTTGGGCGTTTACTTCCGAGTCTACGATCCTCCACACCTATCCAAACAGAGCGTTCTGATAAGAGGGGTCAAAACAAGGACAGAAAATAGCCTATTACTTCTGAATTATGATGTTTTTTTTTTAATGTAAAAATCTTGATAACATTATAAGTGGACCTCAGAGAACAGTACAAAATAATAAAAAAGGCAGTTCATGCCCCCCTTTTAAAAAAATCATTTTTCTGTAAAGCACTTTGAATTTCCACTGTGTATGAAAAGTGCTATATGAATAACATATGGTTAATACTACTGTTGTTTCTATACTATTATAGTTTTTATTAATATTTGGAATCAGTTTTTACTTTTTTAACATTTTTATTTTAATTGTAATTAAAGTTTTATTAATTTTGTTGTGTTTTTGTCATTTTTAGTAGTTTCTTTATTTTTTTGTATTTTCTATATAGTTTTTATTTTTATTCCAGTTTTAGTTTATTTTAGTACATCAGGTTTTCAGTAAATGCTGACCTGACAATAGCTGAAATAAAATAGTTAGTTTTTTATATTTTATTTTATTTCAGTTGATGTTTATTTTGTTTTATTTCAAATAATGAAAATATTTTTAAAGTGCTTTTTAATTGTAGTTTCAGTTAACTATAATGACCTGGAGTGATACACCCTATTTTAAATAGAAAAAAATAAATAGATAAATAATTGTAAAATATTTTTTTAATAATATTTATTTATTTTATTATTTGTATTTTTGATAACTATATGATAGCATAAACTTTTTATTTTATTTTTATAATTCATCTCCTGGATTTGATGCTGGTTTCATTTAGTTTTAGTATTATTTTAGCTGCTAATTAGCAGCTGTTTGTGCATCATGGGCTCTTCCTCTTTCTCCTCATCCTCATCACCAGCGTTCAGGCCGAGTCATGTTTCCACGACAGACTCACATCTGTATTTTGTGCTTCACACCTCAGTGTTTAGCATCTTCAGCCCAGCGCGTCTTCATCCCTGTCATTACCGCTGCATGCTAACAGATCTGCATGTGTTTTCACTCTGCTGATGCTACATACTCTTTATTTTTAGCCTCCGCGACTAATTAGTGTAAATTGGAGTAGAACCGGCGGCGCAAACAGTGAACATGAGCACACACACTAATGAAGGTGTTTGTATGTTTGCTCAGAACGGATGACCGCATATATATATACGTATATAAGTACTGTACTTTACTGGTCACTATCCTAATAAACTTTAAACTGCCTTACGGTATCATTTTAATACCATGCTATATCACACAGTACCAGGATGAATTCCGTGAAGAAATGTCCTTATATCTACAGTATATAATGTCCTGAAATATATAATATACTATTAAAAAATATATTTATTAGGTAATAATTTAAAAAAGTTAATAATTTATTATTGTTTATAAATAATTAATAAAATATTATGAATTAATTTAAATGGCTTATAAATTAATACAAAAATGTACAATTAATTTAAAAGTAATAATTAATAAGTAAAATATAAATATTTATAATATTATATATATATTTATATAAACGGTCTTTTAAAAACAATAATAAAGTAATACATGTAATATAATTATGTAATATATATTATTATTTTATTGTAGTAGTAGTACTGATTTTTTGTGATATACCATATTTTATATTGATATAAATATATGTAAAAAAAAAATTGCATATGTGCATATATAATGCATAAATAAGGAAACATTTTATAAAACATACTTTTTAAACAATTTTTAAATAATAATTAAAGTAATGTTTTTTTATTTATTAGTTTGTTTGTTATTTCTTATTTCTCATTTTTATTTTTTATGCAATTTATAAAAAATAAATACATTATAAGTAATCATTATTATTATTACTATTTGTTTTATTTAAAAAAAAAAAGAAATTTATTGGGATTTACCCTGGTACAATTTATTTATGTATTATGTATAATTTATATACTTTTCATGTTGTATTTTATATACTTTTATTTTTTTGAAGTGTGTATGTGTGTGTGAGTGTGTGAGTGTGTGAGTGAGTGAGAGTGTGTGTGTGTGTG
>NW_015537954.1:507346-510488 GCF_001515605.1 Sinocyclocheilus anshuiensis
TAAAAAAAATTATAAATTATATTTTATATTTGTATATATATTTGTATATTAGAAGTAACATACAAAAAATTACATAATTTTTTGATAAAAACATCACAATAATCCACAAGTAATCCACAGCACTCCAGTCAATATATTAAAGTCTGTTTATTATTATAATTATTACTATTTGTTTTATTTCTATTAAAAGACATTTCTTCTGGGATTCACCCTGTTACTGTGTGGTTACTATATTTCATATTTATATAAATATGTGCAAAATACATATATAAAATATAGTAATCCCGGTAAATATGGTAGAAAGATCCTCACAAAATAAATGGCTTATGTATATATTAATTATGGGCCATTTCTTTTTGTGAAATCCACTCACCATGGTATTACCATCTGATAGCATCAAACTGGTGTCGCTGCATTGGGTTTTCTAAGAGAAAGGCTGATGGTCAGTGTTTGTTTGGAGAGATCAGTCGGGTCGAAGCTAACGAACTGTCTGATATGAGGCATCGCAGCCATTTTTAGCTGCCACCTTAAAGGCGTCTCCTGCTTAGATGTTCCTGCTTGAGGAGACAGTTTGCCCTAAATAGCGTTCAATCATATTTCTGGGAGAATGAGACATTAAGGTGGGCATCTGGGACCATCGCTGTCTGTCAGCCGAGCTCCATAAACTCACACGAGGTGTCAGGGTAAAATATGTGCCCTCATCCAGTTCACATTTATTCTGGCTGCTCTTTGTTTGGGCCTCATCTGTAACCATAATGCACCTGGCATGCTCGAGGAAGCTGAGCGAGGAGGCGTCTGGCTTTGAGAACACGGCACACTGATTATTTGTCTCGGCGTCTGCTTTGAGACGGGAGACGCTCGTTAACATGTGTCTCTATTAGTGTGCTCGAGCTCGGCTGATTCACTGAGAGACGGAGCTGTTTGTTTCCATCAGAGAAACACTCTGTGTTCTCACGGTGAAGAGCAGCGTCTGTCCTCCTGGTTAAAAAAAATATATATATATATTGAAAATATATTTATTATTATTACTGCTACTACTACTACAGTATCAGTATAATAAAAATAAAATAAATAATTAGATTTATTTTATATGCAAATGTCCCTAAAAACAACAAAAATTATATATAATATATATTATTAATTATATGGAAGTATATAATATAATATAATGAAGAAACAAACTCATCTTAATCTGGGATGGATTTATAATTGGCTTTTCTGTTTTGTGTTTTGATGCAGTGTCCGAGGCTAATTCAGTGGGTGCATAGACCATGACAGAAAATCAGTGTATACCTCCAACCTGGCATAAAAAAGCATGCATAAATTCTATGATTACTGATTAATTCACATGACCTCTCATTAGTTAAACCATAACTTCAAATGTTAGTCTATTGAAATAAGTCTATTGGTTAGTCTATCATCTCATTAAGCAGCGGTTTGGAGAAAAGATCTAACATTAACTTGTAGGCTACAGTGAACTTTGTAAATGTTGTTCAGGAAACCTAAAATTTCAACTCACTTCAAACAGGGCTGCCAACTTGTGAGTTCAGCCTGGAGTGAGTATTATTTAGGAATAATTAACAAGCTTGCGATTAAGTACATTATTTGTTATCAATTTTTCTAAACTAAACTATACAGGGAACCCTGTTGTTAAGGTTAAAAGTAATTGATTTGTATTCAAGTTCATATTAGACTATTTTTTTATACAATTTATTAATTATAATAAATGAGTAAATAAATAATATTTGTAATTTTTGCAAAATTCTCCTTTTTAGTGTACATTTTTCTCACTAGTTTATGGACACTGAATGTTCTAGCTGCTGTCTTTCCGCGGTCGAAACCTTAATTGTATGATTACATGAGACACTATACATTCTGTAAGTCACGGATCAGATGTTTATTAATGTTTATTTCATGCTAATTAGAATGCACTCCTGCTTCGCTTGAACTGAGGCAAAACGAAAGCGCACATGAACCGTCACGCCACTAAAGAGCTCCAAAACTGTATTTATCGTTCTAAATTCTTAATAAAACAAACAGAATTTGATAATATTTTGTAGAATTCTACACTGGCTTTTTTTTCACTGCATTTCAGAAACGATCTCCGTCTACACTACACAACCGAAAACGCATGTCACATAACCATTCATGCATGTACGACCATAGATATGTATAGGTAGATGCCCTATTATTTAGAAGGCGGATGCTTCTATGTGCTTTGAGCGGTCGAATGGGGAATCTACCTATACGTATCTATGGCACAACAGTGAGCATGATGTTATTGTTTACACAGTCGTCAAGGATACACAGAGAGATATCATACATATTTATTCTGTGTCTCTTTTTGCAAAACATTTAATTGTTGCTGAATACCATGAACAAAAATCATAAAAACTGGACTCGATTTCGAGCTGTTTGTGTGCAAAATAGAGCTGCATGATTCTGGATAAACTGAGACTTTTTTAATGGAGGTTGTAGTTCTCTCATGATTCTGAAGAAAAATATGAGAAAACTAAACAAAATCTCATGGAATTTATGCATGGAATGATTCAAAGACTCACTCAAGATTTACTCGTTTCATTACTGGACGAATCAGTGCTTTTGAATGAATCTCTTGAATGAATGATTCAAAGACAAATACATCTTTAACAGCCCCGTTTCGCTACCTAAAAGAAAAAAGATTGGCACACTGGAATTGAATTGAAATTTTAATTTTACAACAAGTATCCGATTCCTGACCTTAAGTATCCGATTCTGGAATTGGAATTGATAGTAAACGTAGCCTAAGCGCGATGTGGAACACCAGACGCGTCGCATCCTTGAGTTCGCAGCTAAAATATGTTATTTTAAAGATCATTATTTTGTGTATTTGGTGTAACAGAATATGTTGACATGCTTTAATGTTCAAAAAACACATTCTTTTTCAAATACTGTACATTATTGTAGGTCCTCTATGCCCCGCCTCTCTCAAACGCTTCGTTTTCTACAAAGCCCCCTCCTTTGACAAGCTCAGTCTGCTCTGATTGGCCAGCTGACACAGTGCATTGTGATTGGCCGAAAACCACAAGCACGCGTCGGAAATGTAACGCCCCTTACCATAATCGCGAGCGTCAGCTTTCAAAGTAAATATCAAGACAGTTAA
>NW_015537954.1:510613-512987 GCF_001515605.1 Sinocyclocheilus anshuiensis
CTTTTGTCTTCTCCAGATGTTAACTGCTGGACTGGAGTGCTGTGGATTACTTGTGGATTATTGTGATGTTTTAATCAGCTGCTTGGACTCTCATTCTGATGGCACCCATTCACTGCAGAGCATCCATTGCTGAGACACTGATGCAATGCTACATTTCTCCAAATCTGATGAAGAAACAAACTCATCTTAATCTGGGATGGATTTATAATTGGCTTTTCTGTTTTGTGTTTTGATGCAGTGTCCGAGGCTAATTCAGTGGGTGCATAGACCATGACAGAAAATCAGTGTATACCTCCAACCTGGCATAAAAAAGCATGCATAAATTCTATGATTACTGATTAATTCACATGACCTCTCATTAGTTAAACCATAACTTCAAATGTTAGTCTATTGAAATAAGTCTATTGGTTAGTCTATCATCTCATTAAGCAGCGGTTTGGAGAAAAGATCTAACATTAACTTGTAGGCTACAGTGAACTTTGTAAATGTTGTTCAGGAAACCTAAAATTTCAACTCACTTCAAACAGGGCTGCCAACTTGTGAGTTCAGCCTGGAGTGAGTATTATTTAGGAATAATTAACAAGCTTGCGATTAAGTACATTATTTGTTATCAATTTTTCTAAACTAAACTATACAGGGAACCCTGTTGTTAAGGTTAAAAGTAATTGATTTGTATTCAAGTTCATATTAGACTATTTTTTTATACAATTTATTAATTATAATAAATGAGTAAATAAATAATATTTGTAATTTTTGCAAAATTCTCCTTTTTAGTGTACATTTTTCTCACTAGTTTATGGACACTGAATGTTCTAGCTGCTGTCTTTCCGCGGTCGAAACCTTAATTGTATGATTACATGAGACACTATACATTCTGTAAGTCACGGATCAGATGTTTATTAATGTTTATTTCATGCTAATTAGAATGCACTCCTGCTTCGCTTGAACTGAGGCAAAACGAAAGCGCACATGAACCGTCACGCCACTAAAGAGCTCCAAAACTGTATTTATCGTTCTAAATTCTTAATAAAACAAACAGAATTTGATAATATTTTGTAGAATTCTACACTGGCTTTTTTTTCACTGCATTTCAGAAACGATCTCCGTCTACACTACACAACCGAAAACGCATGTCACATAACCATTCATGCATGTACGACCATAGATATGTATAGGTAGATGCCCTATTATTTAGAAGGCGGATGCTTCTATGTGCTTTGAGCGGTCGAATGGGGAATCTACCTATACGTATCTATGGCACAACAGTGAGCATGATGTTATTGTTTACACAGTCGTCAAGGATACACAGAGAGATATCATACATATTTATTCTGTGTCTCTTTTTGCAAAACATTTAATTGTTGCTGAATACCATGAACAAAAATCATAAAAACTGGACTCGATTTCGAGCTGTTTGTGTGCAAAATAGAGCTGCATGATTCTGGATAAACTGAGACTTTTTTAATGGAGGTTGTAGTTCTCTCATGATTCTGAAGAAAAATATGAGAAAACTAAACAAAATCTCATGGAATTTATGCATGGAATGATTCAAAGACTCACTCAAGATTTACTCGTTTCATTACTGGACGAATCAGTGCTTTTGAATGAATCTCTTGAATGAATGATTCAAAGACAAATACATCTTTAACAGCCCCGTTTCGCTACCTAAAAGAAAAAAGATTGGCACACTGGAATTGAATTGAAATTTTAATTTTACAACAAGTATCCGATTCCTGACATTAAGTATCCGATTCTGGAATTGGAATTGATAGTAAACGTAGCCTAAGCGCGATGTGGAACACCAGACGCGTCGCATCCTTGAGTTCGCAGCTAAAATATGTTATTTTAAAGATCATTATTTTGTGTATTTGGTGTAACAGAATATGTTGACATGCTTTAATGTTCAAAAAACACATTCTTTTTCAAATACTGTACATTATTGTAGGTCCTCTATGCCCCGCCTCTCATATGACCCCTTTAATAATTGGGGTGGCCAATCAGATGTCAGGCTCCGCCACTGTGTACACATTCTGTAAAGACAAGTTTATGACAAGAAAGAAGGACCAACAGGTAGTTTGAATGGAAGAACGCTGGGCTGTTGTCAGGCAGGAGTGTGTGTGTGTGTGTGTGTGTGTGTGTGTTGTGGTGTGTGTGTGTGTGTGTGTGTGTGTGTGTGTGTGTGTGTGTGTGTGTGGGACTGAGGCTGATGAAATCCGCTGTAACATTTCTCCAGTCGTGTTCTGCCCTTCACACACACTGTCACTGTCTGTAATGCAGTTAACTTCAGCCTCTCGTCAAGATCACGACACACACACTCTCACACACACACACACACTCACTCACTCACTCACTCACTCACTCACTCACTCACTCA
>NW_015537954.1:513107-515703 GCF_001515605.1 Sinocyclocheilus anshuiensis
CACACACACACACACACTCTCTCTCACTCATACACACACACACACTCTCACTCACACACACACACATATATACACACACAAACACACTCTCACTCACACACATACACACACACTCTCTCACTCACTCCCACACACACTCACTCACTCACTCACTCACTCACACACACACACACACACACACACACACACACACACGCACACACAGAATACCTATGTCATACCTTTGTCATTATACAAATTTATATCCTCATTTGTCACAAAAACGCACACACACACACACACACACACACACACACACACCTCTTCATGTAATTGTCCTCTCAGAGATCTTCATTTGCAGAGCTGATGATGTTTCCTCACGACTTCAGTCAAACTATATGCGGCTGAAGGAGTTTTTCTCTGTATTTGAGTGTTTTTCTCGTCTGTTTCATTCGCTGCTGTTGTACAGAGACGACGAGAGCTGAAGGGCAGATGGTGAGACAGACAGACAGATGATCCAGCGCCATATTAGCAATGCATTTTTAACAGATGACATTTTTAAATTCTCTTTTCCTCTTTTTAATCAGATTAGAAGAAATTTGATTTTAAAATTGTGGTGTTTTGAAATCTCTCTCTCTCTCTCTCTCTCGCTCTCAAAGTGAGTCTTTGTCTCTCGCCCCTCAGGTGCAGGAGCGTCTCTGTTCGCTCGTGATTCACCGCTGACCTTTCCATCATTGAATTATAGCGCAGACGATGAGAAACCAGAGCATATCACACACCATCATCCACCATCATCACAGATTTAAAACTATCTGCTTCTGTTGCTAGTTTAATTAACTGATATCTCGCCTCATTGAAACTTTAATGATTTATTCTTCCTCAGATTAAAATATTTGTAAATTTTCTTTGAGTTGCAGCACGATGCGGCTGATGATGCACCTTTAATGATTGTTTAATTAAACCCATCAGCATTTGTCAGAGCCGAGCTTATTAGGTTTTTTAGTTGCTTAATAGGCTTGAGGTCATCTATATGCTATTATACTACTAAAAGTTAAGGAGGTGTTTGTTAATGCACACTGATAATAATAATAAATGTTTCTTGAGCAGCAAATCAGCATATTAGAATGATTTCTGAAGATCATGTGACACTGAAGACTGGAGTAATGATGCTGAAAATACAGCTGCGCATCACAGAAATAAATTAAATTTTAACAGATATTCAAATATTATTTAAATTATAATAATATTTCAAAATTTGCTGCATTTTTGATCAAATAAATGCAGCCTTGGTGAGCAGAAGAGACTTCTTTCAAATGATTAAACAATCTTACTGAGCCTAAACTTTAAACTGTACATATCATATTATATTTTTCACAAAAATACAATAAAAACAATAAAAATAAAAAACTAATATAATATAATAAAATATAATATAATAAAAAATCTGGAAAAAAATAAGAAATACGACTTTTGCATAAATATGCATGTGCAAATTTGTCATATTACATAGAAACATTTGTTTAAAAACTATTATTTTTTATTTAAAACAAAGTTTGGCAGAATTGTATTATTATTATTTATATGAAAATAATGACAATAGTAATAATAATAATAATGATAATAATTTTGTTGACTTTATTATTATTATTATTATTATTATTATGATTATTAATCCGGCTGTTCATTTTCAATGCATATGGCTACTCTTCATATTATTATTTATAATAATAATAGTAGTTTTGCAGACTGTAAATTATATTATTATTTGCCACTGTTACATTTAAATACGTATATCTGCTAAACTTTTATTTATTATTTTACTACTACTACTATTATTATTATTATTATTATTATTATGAATGTTGCAATCTGTAGATTATATTATTTGCCAGACTATTAATTTTGAATGCAAATATGTGCATATATTTGTTATTATTTTGATGATATTGATCATCTTGTACTGTACAAATGTTTGTCTGATCAAATGATGATCTCTAGAATGAGACTTATATGATTATAAATAGCAAGAAGCAAATAGAGGTTTATCTTCAGTATTTAAAATCCTTTACCAGCCATCAGTTCATCATGAAGTGGGTTAGGTGGTCGGTGTCTGGGTTGTTTTGGCTGATGTTAGTCTATATTTAAGATATATAAATACACTTGCCTTGCCTTGATGTTAGTCGGGTTAGTGTTAGTGTTGAGGTTAAAGTGTTTAGCTGGACAGTCTGAGGACTAGTTCAGCTGCGGTCTAACGCTGATGACGGGTGACAGATGAAGTGATTCAGTGTCTGGAGCCTGTGGGTGAATAGAGCTCAGCTTCTCTTCTTTGCATACGCCGTATCATACTTTACCTTTAATAATGCACAATGCACTTATATCTGATGTGATGTTGATGCACTTCACCTGTTTAATAGTGCGTCTGAAATCAGAGTGAACAAAAAGAGCCAAAGGGGAGAGAGACGGTTCCTCGTTCACTTGCTTTGTTGTGGTTGTCTCTTTCTATCATGTTCACCCGTTCTCCTGCTCGCCCTCTCACAGCCCCGGGGGTGATTAAAACACACACACACTCACTCACTAACACACACACACACACACACTCACTCACTCACTCACTCAC
>NW_015537954.1:515822-529109 GCF_001515605.1 Sinocyclocheilus anshuiensis
ACATACACATGCACATACACAGAGATGAATAAAACATGTGCTGGTCAGTGAGGCGCGTCATGAAACGAGTTGGAGCCACTACAGGATCTGTGTAAAGTCATCAGACACGTGTTTCATGTAAATACTGTGTGTTTGTGAGTCCGTCTGAACTCCCCTGATCACAGTCAGACTCCATTAGGATGCTCTGAGACAAACCTGAAACCTACAGCGAGTGCACTAGGGTTAAAGTTCACCGTTAACCAGAAACACATGTCACTTTGTGATGAATTACAGACTCGCACGAGTGCAACTGCCACTGAACTGCACCGTTTGACTGTTTTTATAACACTCCTGATGCAATGTGTGTGTGTTTATGTGAACCTGAGGACATTTTCATTCAGTTTAAAAACCCCTACATCAAATAAATTACAGCATTTACACCAGACTCAGACCGTAGCTGTGAGCTGTCTTACTGTAAACATTAATTAAAAAAAAAAAAAAAAACATTTTATTTCAGCATTTCTCATGTTTGATTAGTTTAGCTTAGTTTAATTAAATATACAAAAAAAAAAGAATTAATTAATAAAAACTATATAGACATTTAAAAAAACGAATAAAAAAAAATAAAAATTACCAAAACTTTAACTAAAATTACAGTGAAAACTGAAAATATAAAAATAAAATCTAATTCAAAATATTAACAAAATCTACACTAATATATCAACAAAAATACCACCACACAATTAATTTTTAAATGATCATGTGAAACTGAAGACTGGAGTAATACAGAAAATTCAGATTTGATCAACAGCAATAAATTACATTTAATAATATACTGTTTGAAATTGTAATAATATTTCACAGTTTTTACTGTATTTTTGATCAAATAAATGCAGCCATGATGAACAGAAGACACAAAAACATAAAAAAAAAAATCTTCCAATTAGTTTAACTAAATTAGCAAACTAAAATTAAATGATTTTAAAAATTATTTTAAAAATTATTTAAAAAAAAATACAAAAAATAATAATAATAAAAATGACACATTAAAAGTACAACAAAATGACAAAAAAAAATTAAAGTGAAAACAGAAAAGATCAAAATAAAATCTAATTCAAAATATTAACAAAAACGAAGTATATTAACAATATTAAAATAACACTACTCACTATTGATTTCATTTATAAGTGCTTTTTGGCACCGAATGAAATATATTTACAATTGAAATGTCTCTGTCTCACTGGCTTTAACACTCCTCTTCCACCAGCACTAAACTAATTGTTTTCTACATGCAAAGTGACTTCCAAACGAGCAATTCACATGCAATTCATTAGTGCTGGGCGGTATAACGGTTCATACCGAATACCGGTGTTTATTTTTGTTATGATATGAATTTTTAAAATACCGCATCATCATAACAGCCACAACATTCACATACACACTGACAAGATTCATTATAAGCTGGAGCTCTTCATTTCATTATTGCTCTGGATTTCTCAACGAACATGTAAACATTCCCACAATGCACTGTAAAAACCTGTGAACTGTCGTAATGTTTTGTTCAGTCTGAAACAGAGGACGAGAGCATATTGCATGACGCCTGAATACGTGTTCATGATATTCACTACATAGGGAACTATAGAGAGCAGAATGAGACACAGCAAACGTTCGGCTTTTCACAGAGTGTGTCACAATGCATTATGGGTCTGATTTATCCATGAAGGACACATTCGGTGCTGCCTCAGAATTTGTCCAAAATAAAGTATCACATATAAAGCAAGGCAAAATAATGATCTGTTTGTTTATGTGCATTATGAGCACCTATGATGCCTTATAATGCTGTTTATGCAGACAGCTGATGATAAACACAGATAGCATACGTGTGTGATCTGTTATTGTAAAAATAACACTAAAGCCAAAACGATTACATTTTTTGTTGTTGTTTACTGAAACGAAACTGAAATAAAATAAACATTAGATGAAAAACTTACTTTAAAGGAAAATGCCTCAGCAGCTAACAGAAATAAATGAGGCTGAAGTACTAAAATGACTAAAACTGAAATGAAAATAAAGCTACTGTACATGAAAATGTATCATCATTACTAAAACTTAAACTAAAATAAAAATTGAACATAAAAATAAATGCTACTTCAAAATATTAATAAATGTAAATAATGCTTAACTGTTCAAGTGGAGACACGCAACAATTACATTAAATGTACGGTTTTACATTCTTACTGCATGACAACTATTGACTCATTTTTCTATACTATATTCTTTTTGTATTCTGCAAAGGAATTATAAAATATTTAGTTAATTCTTCCTGCCAATGTCTGAAAGAGTTCAGTTTGATGTGAAAACGACTTGTTGTCGGGCCTCTCTACTCTTTTCTCGTTAACTGAAATGAAGTGGAAATAAAATATAATATTATAAAAAACTTGAACTTATAAATCTTAAAAATTAGACATTCTGCCTTGGCAAGTAACAGAAACAAAATGTTTAAGTTGAAGCAATAAAATTACCAAAATACAAATAAAAAAATATGCTGAAATAAAAATAAATTAAAATGAAACAAAAATGTATATAAAAAAGAAATTAATAACAAAAGCACATAAAACTAAAAGTACAAATAAATACGCATATACATATATATACATATACATACTGTAGTAGTGCTGTAAAACGATTAATCGCGATTAATCGCATCCAAAATAAAAGTTTTTGTTTACATAATATGTGTGTTTACTGCGTATATTTATTATGTATATATATATAAAGACACACACATACAGTATATATCTTGAAAATATTTATATGTATATACATTTATATTATTATATTTTATATTATATATAAATATATTTAATACATAAACGTAACATTTTCCATAAATATATACATGCATGGGTGTGTATTTATATACAGTGGGTACGGAAAGTATTCAGACCCCCTTTACTTTCCGTACCCACTGTATATATTATAGTATATTATATTATTATATTATATATAAAGAACAGCATTTATTTAAAATAGAAATCTTTTTTAACGTTATAAATGTCTTTACTGGCACTTTTTGATCAATTCAATGCATAATTTAATTCATTTAAATAAAAAAAAATAAAAGACTGTACTGACCCCAAACTTTTGGACTATATCATACAGTATATACTGTATGCTAAATTAAATGTGTATTCTTCACAAAAATAATCAAATAATAATAAAAATAAACACAAAAAGAACTGCTATAGTATATAAAAAAGTACTACTGTATTGATTGAAATATTTATATTTACTTTAAGTACTTTAACGATGACCATGGTAGCATCCAAAATACCACAGTATTACTATAAACCATGGTTTATGTTTATGGTAATATCATGGTATTGTTTTTGTAAATATAAATACATGCTCAGGGAGAGACACAAGTGTGTGTGTGTGTGTGTGTGTGTGTTAGTGAGTGAGTTAGTGAGTGTGAGAGTGTATGTGTGAGTTAGTGTGTGTGTGTGTGTGTGTTAGTGAGTGAGAGAGAGTGTGTGTGTGTGTGTGTGTGTGAGTGAGTGAGAGGGTGTGTGTGTGTGTGTGTGTGTGTGTGTGTGATGAACCAGTACATGCACATTCAGTCCTGACAGAAAAACAACACTCCAAGTGCTTTTAATGAGCAACAACACTCACACTTTCACCTGTGCATTGTTAAGGTTTTCAGACATTCATGGACTATAAATAATACGATCCCCGCATTTCAGGCATGATGGGATTGCACAAGATACGCTTTTTAAATAAAATATCATTTAAATCTGATGTGTCATGCAGGGACTTTTACTGTTTTTCTTTATAAATGATGTTGACTCATACTTTTTTACAGCAATTGTCTTGTTAAATATAATTTAGACTTTTATTATAAGGTATAAAGTGTATAGAAGGCTTTTTAGCGGCAAAGTGAAACTACAGTAGCTTACATGTATTTTCTTTTTAAATGTAATGCACACTATAGTTTAAAAGTTTGAAGTCAGTAAGTGTCTTCTGCTCACCAAGGCTGCATTTATTTGATCAGAAATGCAGTAAAAATATGAAATATTTTTATGATTTAAAATAAATGTGTTTTATGTGAATATCTGTTAAACTGTAATGTATTTCTGTGAGGCACAGCTGTATTTTCAGCATCATTACTCCAGTCTTCAGTGTCACATGATCTTCAGAAATCATTCTAATATGCTGATTTGCTGCTCAAGAAACATTTCTGATTATTATCAATGTTCAAAACAGTTGTGCAGCACAATATTTCTGTGGAAACCGTGATACATTTTATTTTTCAGGATTCACAGATGAACAGAAAGTTCAAAAGAACAGCATTTATTTGAAATAGAAATCTTTTGCAACATTGTAAATGTCTTTACGGTCACTTTTGATCAATTGAATGCGTCCCTACTGAATAAAAATATTAATTTCTTCACAAAAAAAAAATCTTACTGACTCTAAACTTTTAAATAGTAGTGTACAGTAAACAGGTTTTTACTGTAGTAAAAGTTTTGCTTTTTATGAAATGACTAACATTTTATTGTGTTTGTTATTATTGCTACTTTTTAATGTATTTACAAAAGGAAACTTAATGAGAGTTATTCTGACATTACTATCTGTCTGTCTTTCTGCTAGTTGATGGCAGCTGAACTCTAATGTAGTTTCATTAGAGCTGCTTTAATTAAATGACTTGTTAAAGGCTCATAGAGCAAATGATGTGGAACTCTAAACAGACAGCAGATATACTGCAGTTCTTTGTGTTTTATAGGACACTGATCAGGACGAACACGGACAGATGGAGAAAGAGACGCTTGTTTCTGTTGTTCACATCATTATTGAACAGATGAATATGCGTATGAATCATCTGATCTGTCATAGTTGCTCAGAAGTTGCTTGTTCATAGCCAAACACCTAGAAAAGCTGGATTCCTGTGATACTGGCGTGAGATGCTCCTCTCCTCGTCTTTTCTTTCGTGATTCATCAGATATTTCTCATTGTTTCGTTGATATGGTTTCCAGACTCACGTTATCTGTACGGGGCGTCGAGCAGACATAATTAACTTTCGTTAATTAGCCATTGGACGAATAGAGCAATCATTAATCATTAAAATCTCACAGGAGCGGCTGTGAACCCAACTTATGATGACAAAACATTTACTCAACTTTTGCACTTGAGTTTTAAGGGTGATGCTCATGGAAACTTTGCTCAAATTATCATTACTTTAATGTGCCCCCAATATAACATATAGATGCTCTTTACTGTAGACTTTATTTGAATCATTTTTGTGTATACATTTTTAATGTATATTTAAATAAATTATTTCATTTTTATTTAAATCATTTTTATGCAATTTCATAAATTAAAGATAGTACTACAAACACTGCAATAAGCGTTAAAAATGCATTTATATTTAAAGCTTTGTAATGCAATTTAATAAATTAAAGATAGTACTACAAACACTGCAATAAGCTTTAAAAGTGCACTTATATTTAAAGCTTTTTATGCAATTTAATAAATTAAAGACAGTACTACTGATTCTGCAATAAGCTATAAATATTATTATTATTTAAACAATTTTTATGCAATGTAATACTACTAATACACCAGTATACAGCTAACAAACAAATTATTTAAATCATTTTAATGCAATTTAATAAATTAAAGATAGTACTGCTAATACTACAATAAGCTATACATTTTTTTTGTTTAAATCATTTTTATGCATTTTAATAAATTAAAGATATTACTGCTAATACTGCAAAAAGCTCTGAATATTTATTATTATTTAAGCAATTTTTATGCAATTTAATAAAGAGTGTACTACTAATACTGCAATAAGCTGTAAATATCAATTTTATTTAGATATTTTTAATGCAGTTTAATAAATTAAAGAATACAGCTATTACTGACACCATGATGTATAAATACTTATAATTGAAGTAACATCTCAGTTTTTATTTTCTTCTGTCCATCAGGATCCGTCTCTGTTTCTTCATCATGTCAGCTTCTCAGAGATCAGCTGCTGTTTTATTCTCTTTCAAGAGTCACACGTTCCTTTATTAATATAGTTAACAGATGCATAATTCATTTTGTCTTCTGTGAAATAATAAATATTGATATATTGCAGTGTGTGTGTGTTCTTGTGGCAGAAAAGACGAGCGCATTTTTGGGGAAAAACTTTTCGTGACTCTGATGTGCAGCCGAGTCTGTGTCCTCATATTGAGCTGTAGTTTGTCTGCGTGTTGAACAGGAGCAAACGTCCACTGATAACTTTCGCTAATCGCAGTAAGCCGTTCCCCGTCTGCGCAGACCTGCGTCTGTCAATCACCGCAGCCTCTGCCACTGTCATGGCAATGTTTGCATAAATTAGCATGCATTTGCATAAGAATCCACTTGTTTTGCAGCCTCTCAACAAATGGCATTTTCTCTTTCTTTATCACTCTTTATCTGTCTTTCCTGGTTCAGTCCCTCTGCTGCGTCTTTCATCTCGGAGTTTCTCAACAAATGGCTTTTTCTTGCCTCAAACCTTCTGGAAATGTCAGTAAGAGTTTCAGAGAGTCTCTGGAGATGAACTCAGACGCTGTATAGAATCACTGAATGAATCATGATGGAAGCTCATTGCATTGGTTCATGATTAAGATGTATTTGCACATTTTGACTCTATGGTTTAGTTTTATGTGCATTTTGAATTTGGCCAGGAACACTGTTCTGGTTTTCCCATCATCCTCTGGCAGCATGAGAATGATGAAATACACTGTCAGAACAAATGCGTCTCATCTCACACTTTGTCGTTGTACTTGCAATGTAAATACTGTCGTTATTTGCTGAGAAGAGAAAAAAGACGTATGATCTGAATGTGAAAACCTATGTGAAGACTTTGAAATATTATGAAGCTGAACTTGTTGCAAAATAATCTATATTGCAAATCTGTAAACTATATCGAAACTAT
Organism: Sinocyclocheilus anshuiensis; assembly: GCF_001515605.1. Lineage (NCBI taxonomy): Eukaryota > Metazoa > Chordata > Actinopteri > Cypriniformes > Cyprinidae > Sinocyclocheilus > Sinocyclocheilus anshuiensis. The sequence goes on from NW_015537954.1 coordinate 522,766, forward strand.
CTATAACTATATTATCTATATATAAAGCTAGATATACTGTATACTGTAAGTATGTCCAACTTTATCTGCATACATACAGTACACTCACATAAAGCTATATATACACAGTATGTGTGTGTGTGTATATACATGTGTATATATAGATATATGAGTGTGTGTGTGTGTGTATACATGTGTATATATAGATATATGAGTGTGTGTGTGTATACATGTGTATATATAGATATATGAGTGTGTGTGTGTGTGTGTGTGTGTGTATATATATATATATATATGTGTGTCTCAAAATGTAACTATATTATCATCAAGCTCTAATCTGCTGAATGCAACTATAATGTATGAAGATGTTAAGATATTATAAACATTAACCATGATTTTCTGTAAAGCTGCTTTGAAATTGTGTATTTTGAGGAGCTATACATATGATTGGACTTCTTTCCACAGCCAAAAAATTAATTATTTGTATACAATCGTAAATATTCAACATCATTTTTTTTTTTTTATATTCATATGTAGAGACTTGTTCATTATGAATCATTTTATGAAATTATGAACATCCACTGGAGAACTTGGTCAAATAAAGACATTTGTTGTTTCAAGATAACATGCACACTGGGAAAAAAGGATTTACTTTGAAACCATTTTCATTTAGAAATTGCTAGTAAATTTTACAAAGAATTACTAAGAAATAGCAAGAAACACATTGAATTAAACATGACATTTTGAAGTAGAAAGACTGAAATAGTATTTTCTTGTAAAATGAAGTGCTATTTGTTTTATTTACAACTTTTGAAAAATAATTTTTATAGTTTGTTTAATTTATTTTTTTATTTTTTTTAACTGATCTCTGAGAAATAAATCATTCCAAACATGTGGGCTGATGCCACAACATCTACATTTTCCCATTTATCCAGTGCATTCTGATTAAATGAGCAGATGCGAGCAGCTATCGTCGGATCATCAGGATGGAATGAGAGGTAGAGTTGAGTGTCATAAGCATAGCAGTGATATGAAAAGCCATGTTTCTGAATGACAGAACCTAGTGATGCCATGTAGACAGAGAAGAGAAGTGGTCCAAGAACTGAGCCCTGAGGCACCTCAGTAGTTAGATGTTGCGACTTGGACACTTCACCTCTCCAAGATACCTTGAAGGACCTATCTGAGATATAAGACTCAAACCACTGGAGTGTGGTTCCTTATTTGGCATTTCCCTGTGCTGTTGTAGCTGGATGATCTGTGTGTAATATAAATCTCACACATGTGTTTGTCTGGCTGGAATCAGACGTGCGCCTGAAAGCCGTCGCTGCATGTCTCGTCTGTGTCTCAGTGTTTTTGCTGCTGTATTTTTGTCTGATCCTCAGGCGATGCTAATGATGCTAACAACTACAGCACAAGCTACATCTTTCATCTCTTTTCTCATCTCTACTTGTTTCTTCTCTATCTCTCTCACCACTTCTCTTTTTATTTAATCTCATTACTTCTCTCTTTTAGTCTCCTCCCTTTATGTCTCAGTACAAAACAACTAGAAAATAAACTACACTTTCATTTTTAAATATGAAACTGTAAACATCGTTACATCTCATCTCTTATTTTATCGTCTTGTTTCGTCTCTTTTTATCTCGTCTTCTCTTCTCGTTTCATCTAATTTCTTCTCTTTAATTCGTCACATCTTGTATTTTCCCCTCTTCAAATTGTTTTCTCTAGTTTCTTGTCTCTTTTTTTTTCAATTTCTTCTCTTCTTGTCTCGTCTCTTCTCTTTATTTAATTTCACCTAATTTCTTTTCTCTTTTTGTCTCTTCTCTTCTTTTGTTGTCTCAATTCAAAGCAACTAAAACTAGCCACAAGTTTAATTTTTAAACACGAAACTAGAATCATCAACTCTTATTTACTTGTCTCTTGTTTCATCCCATTTCTTCTCTTTTATTCTTGTTTATTAATTTCACGTCTCATCTTTTCTCCTGTTTTCTCATTTCTTCTATTGTAGTTTTTTTCTTGTCTCTTTTTATTCTGTCTAATTTCTTCTCTTTGTCTTGTCTTGTTTCTTCTCTTTTTATTTTATCTAATTTCTTCTCGTTTCAACTTGTCTGGTCTCTTTCCTTCTTATTTCTTCTTTTCTTTTCTCTTCTCATCTTGTTTCATCTCATCTCTTATTTTCTTGTCTTTTTGTCTCGTTTCATCTCATTTGTTCTCTTTGATTCTTGATTATTAATTTCATGTCTCCTCTCGTCTCGTCTTTTCTCCTCTCTTCTCATTTCTTCTTGTCTCTTTTTATCACAATCTCTTTTCTTCTCTACTTGTCTCGTCTCTTCTCTTTTATTTCTTCTCTCTTCTTGTCTCTTCTCTTGTCTTCTCTGAAACAGAAGCTCCACGGTTGATTCTTGAACATGCAGCGGTGATCATCTTTGAATGTGTCTGTTGTTGTGTTTGACGGGTGGCTTCTGATGGTGTGATGTATGAAGCATCGTGCGTATATTTCACGGCTCACAGATTTTGAAGATGGCCTCGCGGTTGGTAATGAGCCGCGTTCCGCTGCGCTGAGATCTGCTCCTGTAGCAAGGGCAAATCCACTCGTTTATCTTCACACACACATTCGTCTTCACAATAATTGTGGCACTTCATCAAAGTGCTGAGTGTTATATTTATCAGTCAGATTAATGCGAGATCGCTCGTGTGTGTGTGTGTGTGTGTTATCGCAGGCGTGTTGTCAGTGTGGCTGTTGTCGTGAAATATTCTTCTCATCTCTCGTGTTCTTCTCTTCATGTGTTTGTCTGGGATCTTCGCTCTCATTCTTTCTCATCTCATCTCAGCTTGTCTCTTCTGGTTTTGTCTCATCTTCTCTTTCCTCTTTCTTCACTCCTCATCTTGTCTCTGTCTTGTAGTTTCACCTTGCCTCCTCTCTTCTCGTCTCATGTTTTCTTCTCATCTTGCCTCTTTTTGTCTCATCTCATAACAATTGTCCACATCTCATTCTGTCGCTTGTCATCTCTTCTCTTTAAATCTTGCTTCTTCATTTATCTCAAATTCAAAAATTGCTTTATTGGCATGACTGTAAAAAATACAATATTGCCAAATAATACAAATAATAATAACAATGAAAATATCAAAATAATAGAAGAAAACATAACAGTTTAAACTTAAATAAACAGTGTAACAAATTGGAACAATGCGTGAACATTTGAATTTGTATTTATTTTCTCTGTTTCTTCTCTTTTCATCTTGTCTCTTCTTTTTTCCTTTTTATTTCATCTTTCTTCTTCCCTCGTCTTTTCATTTCTTTTCTTGTTTCGTCCCTTTTCAATTCAAGTGAGCTTTATTGGCATAACTTGCACAGTATTGCCAAAGCATTGACTATCGCGTGAACAAAGAACAAATAATTATTATATAATACAAAACAAGAATATATCTTTAAATCATTAGCAAGTAGATAATTACATAAATACTTATTTAAAAAACAAGAAATGTGACCCTGCAGCACAAAAGCAGTCTTAAGCAGCACAGGTATATTTGTAGCAATAGCCAACAATACATTGTATGGGTCAAAATTATCCATTTTTCTTTTATGCCAAAAATCATTAGGATATTAAATAAAGGTCATGTTACATGAAGATATTTTGTAAGTTTCCTACCGTAAATATATCAAAACTTAATTTTTGATTAGTAATGTACATTGCTGAGAACTTCGTTTGAACAACTTTAAAGATGATTTTCTCAATATTTTGATTTTTTTTTTGCACCCTCAGATTCCAGATTTTCTAATAGTTGTATCTCAGCCAAATATTGTCCTATCCTAACAAACCATACATCAATGGAAAGCTTATTTATTCAGCTTTAAGATGATGTATACGTCTCAATTTCAAAATATTGACCCTTATGACTGGTTTTGTGGTCCATGGTCACAAATAAGAAAATAGTTAAGATATTCTCTTTTCATCTCATTTGATCACATGAACTATTTCTCTTCTCATTTCTCTTATTGTTTAATCTAATTTCTAGTGTCTGGTCTCATCTCGTCTCGTCTGTATTTTATGTCTGGTGTCTTGTGTCTCATCCGTCTGCTGGGTTCGTCTCTCTCACCTCTGTCCCTCATAAAGTGTCCTGTCTCGCTGAGTCATCTGTTAGTCGTGTCTCTGTGTGTCTGTCGTGTCTCTTTCTCTGGCTGAGTAAAGGCCCATAAAGCTGATGTAGTGTGCCTCGTCCCGCTCCTGCTGTGATCTATACTCATCCATCCTGAGCCTTATAGAGCAGCCGAGCGTCTCTGACCGGGCCGAGGCCTAAATAAACCCGGCGGGATTGTAGACGCAGCGGCGCGGTGGGTGGGCCGCCGAACATGACGAATAGTTTCACCGGTGAGAAAGATGACAGCGAGATGGCACACAAACATGCACAGGACGGAATCCTGCCGGAAAATGATGCTCTGAAGTTGTTTTACTCATTTTCTTCTTCCAGAAGGAAACCTGCTGCCATCTAAAAATATCCCTCACACCCGCCTGCTGCATTTAACCTGACAGCAGCCTCCACACGCGCACCACATGCGCCAATGCTGCGAGTGTGTGTGTGTGTGTGTGTGTGTGTGTGTGTGTGTGTGGTGAGCCAGGAGCACAGAAGCAGTCTTAAGTCGCTGGGGTATATTTGTAGCAATAGCCAAAAATACATTGTATGGGTCAAAATTATCGATTTTTTTTTTAATGCCAAAAATCATTAGGATATTAAGTAAATATGTTCCATGAAGAAATTTTGTAAATTTCCTACCGTAAGTATATCAAAACTTAATTTTTGATTAGTAATATGCATTGCTAAGAACTTCATTTGGACAACTTTAAAGATGATTTTCTCAATATTTAGATTTTTTTGCACCCTCAGATTCCAGATTTTCAAATAGTTGTATCTCGGCCAAATATTGTCCTATCCTAACAAACCATACATCAATGGAAAGATTATTTATTCTTAATTTAATAAAATTGACCCCTATGACTGGTTTTGTGCTCCAGGGTCACATATGGTTAGGGTTAGGATTAGGGTTTGGTTTAGGGTTACTTGCACGTAATTATGCATAATTTATTGTTATTATAATAGTAAGTACATGTAACGTGCAACAAGAACACCTTAAAGTGTTACCTTGTCTTCTCATCTTGTTGCATATTTTCTCTTCTTGCTTGTCTCTTCTCATATCTTCTCTTTTTGTACCTTCTTGTATCTTCTTGTCTCTTCTTTTATCTTGTATCATGCCCTTTGTATTTACTTGTCTCATATTTTCTCATATCTCCTTTTCTTATATCTTCTCAAATCTTGTATTTTCTTGTCTCTTCTCAACTCATATATTTTCTCTTCTTTTCCTCTTTTCTCGTCTATTATCAAATCTTCTTGTATCTTTTCTTATCTTCTTGTTTTCTTGTCTCATATCTTTTTATCTCACATCTTCTCTTCTTGTACCTTTTCTTCCCATATCTTCTCATCTCTTCCTGTATGTTGTATCATCTTTTCATATCTGCACGTCTCATATTTTGTCATATCTCCTTTTTTGTATCTTGACATCTCTTCTTCTCTTCTGGTATCTTCGCAACTCTTGTAACTTCTCCTGTTTTCTTCTCTTCTCATCTATTCTTTTCATATCTTCTTGTATATTCCCATCTCATAACTTTTATCTTTCATTGTCTCTTCCCTTCTTTTCATATCTTCTTCAATATCTTCTCTTCTTTTTTTCTCATCTATTCTCTTCTCCTCTCATATCTTTTCTTATTGAAACTTCTTGTATCTTCTCATGTCTTCTCAAATCTTTGATCTTTTCTTCTTTTTTCTCATCTATTCTCTTCTCCTCTCATATCTTTTCTTATCGAAACCTCTTGTCTCTTCCTGTATCTTGTCTTCTTGCATCTTCTTGTCTCTTCCCAAATCTTGTATCTTCTCTCACATGTCATTATGTCGTATCTGGTCTTGTCTAGTCTTGCCTCATCTCGTCTGCACTGTAGAAGTGTTGAAGTAAAACACAGCATGTGTGATGACAGGAGTAGCCAGGAGGCCCGGTGCAGAAGGGCTGGTGGAGTAATAGAGAGACAGACGAGCGTTTGGAGGTGACACAGGAGCACCGGTGGAGTAATAGAGAGACAGATGAGCATCTGGAGGTGAGACAGGAGTGCTGGTGGAGTAATAGAGAGACAGACGAGCGTTTGGAGGTGACACAGGAGCACCGGTGGAGTAATAGAGAGACAGATGAGCATCTGGAGGTGAGACAGGTTAACCTGGAATTCGTCATCTCTCTTGTTCAGTCTTGATGTGACACAGCACCTTTCGAAGCATCTGATTCATCTTGGCAACTGTCTGCCATCATGCAGTCAAACTTGTTAGGC
>NW_015537954.1:529523-542527 GCF_001515605.1 Sinocyclocheilus anshuiensis
GGAGTAATAGAGTGACAGATGAGCATCTGGAGGTGAGACAGGAGTGCTGGTGGAGTAATAGAGTGACAGATGAGCATCTGGAGGTGACACAGGAGTGCTGGTGGAGTAACAGAGAGACAGATGAGCACTAGTGGAGTAATAGAGAGACAGTTGAGTATATGGAGGTGAGACAGGAGCACCGGTGAAGTAATAGAGAAACAGATGAACGTGTGGAGGTGAGACCGGAGCTCTGGCCTATTTGTCAGCATTGATCAAGCCATTAGGAGTGTGTGCAGGGAGCCATATTGGTTTTTGAGGCCAAAGGGTGCGAGAGAGACAGAGATGAAGCACTTGAACGTACTGAACTCTACTGGGACTCCAATGACTCTGACACACACTGTGTTTCTCTATGAGAGAAGCGGCTCGAGCAAACGGCTCCTTCAGCGCTCATGAGTTCAGACGCTTCATCAGCCAGAGCGAACACACGCCTTGAGCCAGCGTCTGCAGACACGTGTGTGTGTGTGTTTACCTTTTCTTCTTGTATCTTTCTTATCATCTGTTCTTGTATCTCTTGTATCTCTTAACTAAAATGTGCTTGTGTGTGTCATTTTCATCTGTACATTTTGTCATATGTATCAGTTTGTGTATGTTTTTATTTTTATGTCAGAGTGAAATTCACTAATTGTTTTTATTTTTATGGGATCATAATATTTAGGGTATTTTTAGTGGTTTCACTTTTTAGTGATTGTGCTTTCATAGCTCAGATGGTGTCAATAAAATTAAAGGTTATAAAAGTTTTGACATTAAAACCGGTCTTTATTTATTGCACATGGAGAGAATTTGAGAAATGTTTAAAATTGTATTAGTTTTATTTGAGTATTATTGAGATACTCTTATAGTATTCATTAATATTTTGAATTAGTTTTTATTTATATATTTTTTATAATTTTTTTTATTTTATTTTCAGAAATGTTGTTGTGTTTTTGTCATTTTTATTAGTTTTTTCTATGTCTGTGCAGTTTTTATTAATCCAGTTTTAGTTGTTTTAGTACATAAAAAATTAAAATGGGAGCTGTTGCTTTGGGAACTAGCTGAAATAAAATAAGTTTTTAATTAAAAAAATTTCTTTAAGTTCATTTCAAGTAAGAAAAATGTTTTATTTTTTATGGTTTTAGTTTTTGTAACTACAATAACCCTGGTTCATATTGAGATCTCTGACTTTTGATTGCAGACTCCGGTATCTTGGCAAGACTGAGACATTGCTGAGATCTTTTCTGATGAGATTACTGGGCTCTTGTTTGCACAAGAAAGCATCTTGGAGACCAGAGACTTAAAAACATTTGAGACATTGAAGTGATTTCCCTGTTGTTTATATGTGGTCCATGTATGTGTGTTTGTTCGTGTGGGCCGTTTGCAGGCGTGTGTGTGTGTGTGTGTGTGTGAGGTGTATCTGGCCACAGGCTCTCAGTGATGGCACAAAACTTTTTGTCAAACTGAGTAAAAGAGGACATTAAAGTGGGACGGAGGTGGGGGTTGTTTGGGGGTTCTGGTGAATAATTGGGAGTTTTTCCTTTAACCTCATTGGACACACCATGGAAGTAATGGTGGAAATGGTGCAGCCGTGTGCCGATTCGACCAACAGGCTGGCGACCCCATCTGCCCGGTTGCTTAGCAACTCCCGGTGTACCCTGTGCTGCTTAATGACTCCTGTTGCCGCGGCGACGCCGAGGGTTTTAACAGCCGCAGCTCTGGAGCTTTACAACCAATCACATGAGTCCTGAGACGCAGCGAATCAGAGAAAGAGAGAACGTCTCGCGGGTCTCAGTCTGACCCGACTCTGTCACACACACCTCGCTTTGTTCAGCCACAAAACCAGCTGAGAAAATTGCATTAAAATATATTAAGGCTTGTTCAAAGAATAAATGCTGAGTTAATTTAAAGTTTTGGTTTTGTCATCGATAAGTCATTTATGAAGGTCATGCACAAGATTTCTGACCTTCGATTGCAGACTTTGGTAAAGTTTGAGACATTGTTGAGATGTCTTGAGATGTGTGTGGTCTGTTCTCATATGAGAAACAAATGGGCAACGGATATTAGAAAAAGCAATTGAGAAAATAAAATGATCATTTCTTAATCACATATTTAGCATTTTGTATCATTTTATAACAAATTTATTTATCAAATTCATAATTTTATATTTAATTATTTTGCAATTTGATAAATTAAAAAAAATTGCTAAAATTAAGTTTATTTTTTTATCATTCTTTCTGTTTTATTATTTTTTTTATTTTTGTTTTATTAGCATTTTTAGTGTTAATTTGTTAATATAATTTTTTTCTATTTATCCTTATATATACCCTTATATATGGCTGTATGTTAGTAATAGAACAATATTTTTTGCGTTGTGTCTCTACGCAAATTATATATGTATACACAAAATATATATTTATATATGAAGAGTTAATTTGCAAAAACAGATAACTTAGTTTTTAACAATTTTCAAAAATCGTGTTTTTTAATTGTGCATTCCAATTAATCTCAATCAAACTGCAGTTGGGTTATTTTGACTAGGTAAAAAATAACAAAAAAATACAGCTAACTAACACAATAAAACACAATAAAAACATGATAACATAATAAAAAAACATGATTTTTGAAAAAAAAATGTTGCAAATGAACTCTTCATAGATTTTTTATATATACACGCACACACACACAATTATGTGCATGGTCTAGATTAGTTCACAGGCGAATCAACATCATGGATCATTATTATTACGTTTTAAAATAATTTATAATACAATATGTATGTCATTTTATGAACATTATCAGTTTGCTAAATTTGAATTTATTTTGATTTATCATTATTTTTATATTTGATTGTAGTGACTAGTTTGAAGTCTCTGTAGATTATTGCTTTAATTAAACACGCCACAATCACACAAGACGATGTGTTTGCATGTGCATGTGTGATTTCGTGACGTGTTTGTTTATTTATCTGACACTCTTGTGACTCTGAAGGCATCAACACACACACACACACACACACACACACACACACACACACGGGCCGAGTGACTGGTGTGTCGAAGTGGCCGTTAATTTAGGTCACTTGCCTCCATTGACTCTCCATCTGTTCGGGCCGCCGCGGTTCGCCGTGACTCGGCTCGGATCAAAGGAGCCGCAGGTTTCCGCCGTTAACTGTAATAACGCGAGCCGGTAACGGCTGAAGCAGCAGGTGATGTGCTGGAGCTTCGGCTGCATTCGTAGTGCATTCGTAGCAGCATCTGTGTTGACCTGCACCTGCTCTTCACTCTCTGTGTTTGTTTGTGGTTTTACAGAAGGTTCTGTCGGTCAGCGGATGCTGATCCGATCCGTGAGGAGTTGATTTTCAATGAAAACCCAGGTGAAAAAAAAGTGCACTTCCATAATGTACTTAAAGTGCTCTATTTTCATGCACTACTTTTGTACTTAATATACTAAAAATGATTCTTTAGTACTTCTTAAGATAAACTTAAGATCATCTAAGTGTACTCAGCTGTGCTAATTTGGGACACCATGAATATGAACTAAAATGTGCTTTTAACTTACTATCTCTGTATTTAAAAAATGCATTTAGTCACCACTTTCATACACTAGTACACTCAAGTGTACTACAAGTGGTGACTAAATGCATTTTTTAAATACAGAGATAGTATATTATAAGCACATTTTAGTTCATATTCATGGTGTCCCAAAACAGCACAGCTGAGTACACTTAGATGATCTTAAGTTTTAAGAAGTACTAAAGAATCATTTTTTTTTTTTGTACCTTTGTTTTTAATCTGAGCATGACTCGAGTAATTCATAATAGATCAGACGGGTGATTGACACTTTGGTATCTGAGCGTACTTTGAGATATTGTTGAGATCTCTTGAGATGTGTGAGGTCTTTTCTCATCTGAGAAGCAGATGGATAATAGAAAAAAATAGACTAATTAAATATCACTTCATTATCTCATTTTTTTATGAATTTATAATTTTTTATTAATTCTTTTAACGATTTATTATTTTTAAATTCTTTTAACAATCATAATCAAATGTGTTATTTTTATGAATATTTTCTACATTTTTGTTTTATTCATCATTTTTATTTTCAGAGAAGCAAATAGATAATAGAAAACACAAAAGGCAATGGACAAATTAAAAATCACTTCATATCACATTTTTATTATGTTTTTTATATATTTTTTTAATTTAGTATTATTTATCAATTATTTTATAAATAATGCGTTTATTATTCAGCTTTCTTCAGCGAGTTAATAATTCAGCTTTTATCACAGCAATAAAATAAATTTTACAATATTTTCACAGAGAAAACACTTTTTAAAGATGTAATAATATTTCAAATTTTTACTGTATTTTTGATCAAATAAATGCAGCCTTGGTGAGCAGAACAGACTTCTTTCAAAAATTAAAAAAATTGACTGACACCAAACTTTTGAACTGATTCAGAATGTAACATTTTAATACAAATGTGACGCTGCAGCACAAAAGCAGTGTTAAGTCGCTGGGGTATATTTGTAGCAATAGCCAACAATACATTGTATGGGTCAAAATGATCCATTTTTCTTTTATGCCAAAAATCATTAGGATATTAAGTAAAGATCATGTTCCGTGAAGATATTTTGTAAATTTCCTACCGTAAATATATCAAAACTTAATTTTAATTATTAATATGCATTGCTAAGAACTTCATTTGGACAACTTTAAAGATTTTTTTGCACCCTCAGATTCCAGATTTTCAAATAGTTGTGTCTCGGCCAAATATTGTCCTATCATAACAAACCATACATTTATGTTTTGTGGTCCAGGGTCACATATTACAGTGACTTCTGTGAACATTTCTGGATGCGTTATCATCAGGTTGAGCTGCGTTTCCTCTTGTTTTTTTAGTTAAGTCTTTATGATCAGTCATGTGGATCAGACAGTCAGACGTGTGTGTGTGTGTGTTTGTGAGTGTGTGTGTGTGTGTGTGTGTGGCTTCATTGCTCTTTATTTGTGCTCTGAGTGAATCTGTCCTGACGTGTTGTGGGCAGCGAGTGACGCTCTGAGTTTTCACACGACTCACACTCCATTAGTCTCATACGAGTGAACAACAGCGGCACAAACCCTCGAGACTGGAGTTCTGTGTGTATGATGGTCTCCTGTCATCCTCCCGTCTGATTCACACCCACTCTGATCTACAGCCGCCGTTATCTACAGATTGACATCATGTAAAGTCAGTCTGGAGCCTTTAAAGCGGTTTAAAAGTGATAGTTCGCTCAAAATACAAATTCTGTCATCATTTACTTGCTTGTTTACTTAATTTTCTAGAATGTGATTAATTCACCAGACCTAATTATACTTAGAAACACATTTGAAAATGACCCAAATGTGTTGCAAAAAACTAGTGATGCATCATTTTGCTTTAATTGAATGTTTTATTACTGTAATCAGTAACAAATAAACTGAAAAATTGAAAAATTGGTTTAGAATTTTTTTGTTTTTGTTTACCATGACAGCTGTTTGAATGACCATTCTGTTCTGTTCAGTTCTTTTTCTATTCTATATTGTTTATATGAAAAATTATTTTATGTTGGTGTGCTTTGCAAAATAAGTAAATAAATAAATAAATGAATAATGCATTTGATAATAATAATAATAATAATTGCAAACTGTATAATTGTAATTATTAATGTGTATCCAATTTGTATATGGAGTTTGCTCTATGTAAACATAGCTATAAATATAATTTCATTTATTTGTAAATATTTTATTTATTATTCAATTATTTAGTTATTAAAACTATTATTATTTGCAAAACATACAACAGTTTTATATGGAAGACATAAAATATTTCTTAATACAAGCAATATAGAATCGGATAGAACAGAACAGAATGGCCATTCAAATTATTTTCTCATATTAAATTAAATGAATGAAGAGGTATGCGTCAGATCTATAACAAAAACTTGTAAGAGATTTAACTTGTTTAAAAAGACGAGCCATTTAATGGGTTTCACTGTAAATTTCAAAGGGATAGTTCACCCAAAAGAGAAATTCTACAATCATTTGCTTGCTTGTTTTAATAATTTTTCTTCCATAAAATGTGATGCATCAACTAATGATGCATCAAAATGAAAATTCTGGGCAAAGACCAAAAATTCAGGATGCACTTTGCCGAAAACTGAAATCAAAAATCAATTTTATTTAATAATTAATAATTAAACAAATGTATTTAATAATCAGCTCTCAAATAAAGTTGTACAAACATTTAAATTGCACATAAGACAGTTTTTATGAACTTTTTAAGAACAGAATTATGTTTCTACTCCAATTTGTTGTTGAAGAATGAAGATTTAAACAGTGGCTGCGATAAAAAAAAAAAGTTTTCATGACAGATTTAGCTTATTGTTATTATTGCATTACAGGTGCACTACAAACAATGTTTAGTGAAGTTCTTGCATCAGCTGAAAACGGCATAAACTAAAAGACAGATCTTGAGATTGAATAAATGATGACAGTTTTGATTAAAAAACGAGAAATGGACATTGTTAATCCAGCACTGTTATAGTTATAGTTTATCTATGTTTTGTGAAATAGGGTAACACTTTATAATAACTGCACACTATGAATCATTAGTTAACTTTTGTGCGTCCCTCGGGTCATTTTGACCCCGAAACTGATTTTTCACTCACTCCCATAGAAACACATTATAACATGTTTGATGTTTCTGCTGGAAAATGACTGTCATTTTGCTATATTTTTTTTACTTAAAACGGTTCAATTTGAGTGATGTGGTAGAGACCAATGAGTTTGTCATATTTAGATTTTAAATATATATATTATATATGTATTACATATTTATGAAATTGTATGAATATTCATATGTTTAGGTTATAATTCAGTTAAAAAAATTGTTTCTACAAAATATAGATTTTTTTTTAATGTCTCAATATATATTTGAATATATTTATCAACCAATTTGAAGCCTCAATATGCCCATATTTAAAATGTTTCACTTTTAACTCTTAAGTTAAGAATCTCCAAAGGATCCTATAGGCCCCTCTAGTGGCAGTAACCATAAAACGCAATTTTATGACTTTTTTCCACCAGATGGCGTCAGAAAGACTCAGTGACCCCATTCCAAGTTCATCTGTAGGTTTTTGATGTCTTTTGTTTGTTTTTGTTTTTTTGCTGAAATACTGTGACAGAATTGCTGATTTGCTCATATTTTCTTAGAAATATCCAGAATTTAAGGTACATCAAATAAAAATCACCAAAAAATAAATAAAAAACCTACATAAATAATTAGAAAAAAAAAATGAAAATTGATCAAAATGAGCTTTCTGGACTAAAATAAAAATTAATGTCATTTTAAGCCTTCGGGTCATTTTGACCCGCGAGGGACACTTTTGTTACAGGTACAAGGAGGGACGCACAAAGGTTAAGCATTAGTAGATAGTCAGTTCATCCTTTATAAAGCATTGTCGTTATCGTTAATAAAATATGAAAATACAATTATTAAACATTATAGATATGCTCAAGAACAAAACATTTATAGCTGTATTTATAAACTGCCTACTAATGTTGGGACAATGCTTTATAAAGAATGAATTGACTATTTACTATAATGCTTAACTAATGATCCATAGCGTGCAGTTATTATAAAGTGTTTCACAATCCACTTTCATTAAAAGTGGGAAAAGTGCAGCTCCATTTATGTCCAAACAATGGAAAAAAACAACATATATGATGACAGAAATTGCATTTCTGGGTGAATTTATCATTTATTGGAGGGAGAGAACAATGGTTTAATGTGTTTGGGTTTCCCTGCTTTATTTTAGGCCGTTTTATTCCCCGAATTTATACAGGATTCAGACTTTAATTGACCAAATATTGGAATTAATGAGGCTCTGGTGGTTTTAACGAGCCAAAATCAAAGACAAATATTTAAAACCAAAAATGACGAGCGATGTGCCAACAAGGTTTTCAAACATAAATGCCAAAGACTGAAGCCGTTTCTGCCGGAGCGCATCCTGAACCAAAGGAATCGAATGTAAATGAATAAATAAATCAATAATACTTTTTTTTTAAATAAATTAAAATACTATAATAATAATAATAATATTATTATGTAATATGCATATGTATGTGTAATTTTCTGCATGTAAATATGGCTTAAAGTATATGGGCCATTCTACAGAACTGGTTCAAAGTCAGAGTTGGAAGTCAGAGTCTTTTTCCAAAAATGTTGTATGTATGCAAATTGTATAATATCTACGGTACACATTTCTAGTAATTGTGCAGTTAATTCTCATATTGTATTTTCAGAAAGGTTTGGAATATTTTTACTCTCCCTAAATTTGTCACAGTTATATATAGGCTACTTTAATAAGAAGGGCTATATTGACCTATTAAGATTTTGTTTACATCTACCTTGTAATTTTTTTTTGTTGCTATTTTATTAAAAAGTTAAACAATTACAATTTTAACAATATTTAAAGTGTTATTTATTTTATGATTTTGTTCTATTTTGAATCCAATCTTTCTTTGTAAAAGGCATTAAGTTGATCACACTGATTTCAGAGTTAAGGATTCATTAGTTTGAATATACATTGAACCAAACACTATCATAACATCTTAGCTGATCATTCAATATACTTTAGTTTTGACAAAACATCCCATGTTTCGGTAGTGACAGTAATGCTTTAATAGCGACCACATCACATTACAGAATTTTAACCCACATACTAAAACATACTAAAATTTGCGTAACTGTACTAAAATGTTCCTTATTTCCCCCAAATAAAGGCTCTTTTGTCACTACCTAAACAATGATGATGTTTCGGTCGTGACAATTTTAAATACTTTTAGGCCCAGCTCAAAGATGTTAATCAGCACATGGTTAGCTAGAACAGTTGTACACATATAAAAACTAAATGTTATGGAATAACACAGAAAAAAGTGTGCTTAATTGCAGGAAGAAAAAGGTGTTTGGTAATGACGTTCCTTAAAGTTACACTCAGATTTTCAGACTTTTGAAAACAATTTATCTCAAAATGATGAGACCTGTCTACTCACAGCTTGTAGCTATGAGAGAGAGGGACACAGGAATATTAAACTTGATATTTCCTGATCATAAATGTAGGGGTGTGGTTAAAATCAGTCTCAGCCAATGGACTAAAACATACATTGTTTCGGTAGTGACATGAAAATGCGTGACATTTTTTTACTATTTTAATATATAAAATACATTTTGCTTTAACTTCACTTTTTTAAAAAATCAAAAAGATATTAAATAAAAACAACGGAATAAATGACAAAAATCAATATTGTTTTCATAAGTTGAAATTTAGGGGTTAGGGTTCGGGACAGCCACCTCCCAATTGAAAAGTACCCAATAAATTATGATTTTCTATATATTAAGCTTACTGATATTTTAAATATTACTGTGGGTTTCAATAGATAATAGAAGGATCTTAGTAAACATCTAAGATTTGAATTCTTAAATGCTTTATAAATCTGTTTTCTTTGGTGTGTGTGTTTATTATTCAATTATTAAATCCAAATTATTATTAACGCAAAACATGCAACACTTTTATATGGAGGAGATAAAATATTTCTTCATACAAACAATATAGAAGAGAAGAGAATATAGAATAGAATAGAGTAGAATAGAATAGAATGTCATAAGAGAAGAGAATATAGAATAGAATAGAATGTCATATCAAAATAAAGAGATATGTGTCAGATTTTTAACAAAAAGGGCCTTTTGTATTTTGATCCATTGACTTCCATTGTGAGTGCTTTAGAGTAAATGTTTTCTGTTCACAAACCGAGAGCGATTTTTCTGAGATATTCAGCATGTCATGATGCTGTCGTAGAGTTACGTCAGTTGTGTTTGACCTTTTACATCCATAAATGTTTTCTCCTATTTTTTTCTCTTCTCTTCTCACATCTGCACTCTTTTGAAAACCTCCTGATCGTGTTTATCCCGAGTGACTAGTTCACTTCAGTCTTTAATCTTCTGTCATGTTCTGACGTCTGTCCTTTTCTGGCGGTTCTGTCAGAATCAGAGATCGACGGACGCTAACAGACGCTCTCTCACCTCAGCAGGTGCAAACGCCGAGGCTGCTGGGAAAAAGAAAACCTGGAGGCCGTTCTGGATTGGCTGTCGCTGGGCAAGTTGCCACTCAATATGCAAATGAGACTCAAGACAAGAGAAACTCACACTGAGTGTGATGACTGAGAAGTTTGGGTATATAGTATAGACTCTAAATAATGCTGGAATAAAACTAATACAGGTGCATTTTGGTGACTAAGCTGCGTTTGGTTAAATGTTCGACCCAACATGCTGGACCTTTTCATTTAACTCAAATATTGTTTGAAAATAACTATACTGCTGGGTTAAAATGAACCCAAAATGGCTTGGAATTTAAAATCACACAGAATGACTACAGTAATAACACACGCAACAGTAATAATTATAGCATACACCCAGAAATGGACAAAAATATGGAGAAGTAAAAATGTGTGGATGTGAGGGAAAGAAGCAATGGTGAAATGTTATACAGTTAAACTTTTTTTATGGAACAAAAAAAAAAAAAGTTAATTGCAACTTTTTTCTCACAATTTGGACTTCTGGAACTTTCATTTCTAAATTCTGAGGAAAAAATCAGAAAAAAAACAAACAATTGTGAGATATAAACTTGGAATTGCAAGAAAAAAATTATATCTTAAATCTCTGAGAGGAAAAAAAAATCCAAATTGTGAAATATCAACTCTGTTATATCATGAAATGTTCATATCAAAATCTGAGTTTTGTGTCTTTTAGTTCATCTTTAAGCTTATATTCATGCATTTAGCCAAAGTGAATTGCATTGCATTCAAGTTAAGTGTTCGCTAAAAATCACACACATAAGGTGCATCCCAATTTGTACACGTATGCACTATTCTATGCCATTTTGTGGCATAAATAGTGCGATTAGTGTGTTCACACTGAAAATTTCATCAAGAAAAAGTGCACTTTGAAAACCAGATAATGCAATTAACCAAAAAGCACAGTGTGGAATGTTGGACACCTCATGCACTCACTTTATGTTGATTGACAAAATGACCTTATAAAGTTCATACACTAAACGGTAGCATGCATAGTGTATAGTGAGTCAGCAATAACCTTGACGTATACCATTATGGTTCGTTGTGTGTCTTTGTTTGCGCTGACACTTGGATTTTCTTTCCCAGCCATTAATTAAGTGCAGTGGAGATGTTTGAAAACTATACATTTTCCTAATGTTTTCCTGGATTTTCTTCATGGTTCGAGCATCCAAGTGTGCTTTCTGAGTGATGTGACGTAACTGAAGGACATTGGCTATTTTGAAAAATGTGAATCTGTTCACCGGTTTGGTGAACAGATGCATCTTCATCAGAGTTTTGGGCATCTGGGTTTTTGCCCATAATATGGTTTAAATGAATGCCAAGGGCAGAACGTGTCAGTGCCAGAAACCGCCATTGGCCCAATGGTGCCATAGAGCTCTGTGATGTGCTGCCCTCACACCCACATACACACACACACACACACACACACACACACACACACTCACTCACTCACTCACTCACTGCACAGCGCAGCTCCTCGGCACAAAGCTTTTATCGTCTGCAGCAGCTGTCTGCGAGTTTTTTGTATTATTATTTCCGAGCTTCAGTTGGTGCCACATTTATGGAAGCTTGTTTCTGACACAAGATTAACAAAATAATAAAATAAATGTAATTGTAACTTTTTATCTCACAATTCTGACTTTTTTCTTGTAATTTTGAGTTTATATCTTGCAATTCTGACTTTTTTTTCTCAGAATTGTAAGAAAAAAGATATAAACTCAGAATTGTGGGATACAACCTCGAAATTGCGAGACAAAGTTGGAATTGCAAGATATAAACGCACAGTTGTGGGATATAAACTCAGAATTGAGAGAACTCAATTAAACTCGGAATTAAAAGACAAACTCGGAACTGTGGGACAAACTCAGAATTACGGATATAAACTTGAAATTGTGAGATATAAACTTGGAATTGAGAGACCTAAACTCGGAACTGAAAGACAAACTCAGAATTGCGGGATATAAACTTGAAATTGCGAGATGTAAACTTGGAATCGTGGGATATAATCCTGGAATTGCGGGATATAAATTTAGAATTGTGAGATATAAACTCGGAAATGCGGGATATAAACTCAGAATTGTGGTATATAAATTCTATACAAATTGCTGGAGTAAAAGAATTACATGGAAACCACCAAACTCTCTTTTTTTGGTGGAATGACATATTTGCAAACAAAGGAGGGAGAGAGAACCTAGTTTAAAAATCTGAATATGTACATTCTGTCATCATTTACTCACACACTCAGAAGAGAGCAGTGTGAACATCCTTCATCACATCAGACATCAGCACACGTTCTTCATCCATAAATCTGGCCTGTTGATGGTGGTTGTGCATCCATTCATTTGGCTGCAGTGAAAAGACTCTCAGACAGCAGGCTGTCAGATGTCAGTGGTGTTTTGATGACTCTTTAGATTTCATTATTTCTTTTTTCTGCGCTCACATTAAAAGGCCGGGTTGCTCGTCATCTATTGGACATGGTCACTGACAGGTTCTTATTTTCCAGACCATTTGCTCTGAAGAAAGACATGACACATGCAGAGAGATGGACACTGATGAGACATGAGTGATTGAAGTGAATATTTGACTCGGTCTAGATGACTGCTGTTTGACGGGACCAGACAAACTTTCAGATTTCACTCCAGTTTTTCATGTTTGGTGACCAAACCTGATGATGTCAGAGTGGATGATTTGTTTGTTTGTAATAAATAATTTATTTTAACCAGTTTGATGCATTCAGACCAATTTGCACATCAGTTCTGAACATCATTTGCGTTTATTATCTACATTATCTCAGCCGTATCTCAGCTATATCTCAGCCGTATCTCAGCCGTATCTCAGCTATAT
>NW_015537954.1:542818-550907 GCF_001515605.1 Sinocyclocheilus anshuiensis
TATCTCAGCCGTGTCTCAGCTATATCTCAGCCGTATCTCAGCTATATACTTAACACCATGATCAACCAATCACAGTGACTTCATGTGACTTTTTGATTTTATGATAGTTGACTTTTACAACAGAATAAACATTCAAATATTTTCAAAGTAGAGCCACAAGTCTTAAATGTTAATATGAGACTAATTATGAAAACAAGATAATGCAATGATTATTAAATTATTATGAAAACAAAATAATCGAGATAAATTATTATTGTGCCACGTTTTGTTTTGTTTGTCCTATTTGGTTTCATTTTTGTATAACAAATCAATCACTTTTCAAGCACAACTTTTTGTGCTTGTGGGTACAATAATATTATATTAGTGATGCACCGATACTACATTTTTCAAAATGGCTTCTGTCAATGCCAATATTGATAGATTGATGGTAATAAAATAAATAAAAAAGAAATATGTATTAAAATATACATAAATAATTAACAGTTAATAAGCTCCTTTCTAGTTTTTTTTTCATATAGCTGATTAACTGTGAACATTGGATTGAAGTTTCCTAAAGGTAAATGTAATGCTAAGTGACGTTTAATTTTATTATTAATATTTTGTATTGTTTTGTCTGTTCAATTATATTTAAAGTTAAAGGAAATTACAAAAATAATTGTTATTCTGATTTTTGCAATGATCAAACAACCCTAAGTATATATATTTAAAAAAAAGCTTATTAAAATTGCTTATTCACACTGTCTGTGTAAAGTTATATCCAATAGTGACACTGTAAACTTGGAAACTTTTGGGCATTAAGTGCTTTAACAAATTCCTTTTTCTGGCCCATACGCATTATAAGTGCATTATTTTTGTTTGTTATTGTAAGTCATAGTATTTTCTGTGATGCAGAACAGATGCTGCACATAGTATATACAGTATATGTTATTTAAGCAGAAGTCAGTCCCTCTGAAGTGCAGGTGTGTGTGTGTCTGTGATGAATGACGTCATGTCTCTCAGCGTCTGAGATCAGCATCCGTGGCTCTGAAAGCCTCTTAGAGCCGGTTATTACGCTGCACATTGCAGTCGAGCATCTCTAAAGTGCAGCTGAGGTCAGGCGTGAACGCTAATTAATAGTGATCCATCTCCTGTACATGAGCGCGAGTGCCACAGATGCCGAGATGGTGAATATATAACTCATAGGTCCGGGAATGAAAAGATAACGGACTGTAAATGAAATTTCTCTCCCATCCATCCCTGAGGAACGCTCCAGGAACTTCCAGCATCCTCTGTGACTAATTTCATTTTTCTCAGCGTATACTAACATGTCGGAAACGGTCGTTATTGCGCTTATGACTAGTTAATTAAGCTTGTAATGATGACATGGGGTGCACGAGTGGCCCCTGATGTGTGCGGAGCCCCGGTCCCTGATCGAGAGCACAGAGAGACAGACACATAATAATGTAATAATAAGACACATAAATGTCTGTTGTGATTGGCTAAGATCTTTGCAAATGTAAAGAGTAACAGCGCTCATATACATGCGTGTTGTGTTGTTTTTTTTTGTTGTTGTTTTTTTTGTCAGATCTGATGTTGTTGTAGTGTGTTTATGCAGCTTAACCCTCTGGGGTCTGAGCTGATTTTGGGGCCATTGAGATGTTGTGACATGCCCTGACATTTGTACTTATTTCAGCTACTTGTAATATACTATTGGCTAACGTAATTTTTTTGAATTCAGCACAAACTGTGTTATAATAATATGTGAGCAAGATGGATGCACATGTTTGCATTTTTTGTATTTATGTATTTCTACATACTGCATCAGACTCTTTTAGGGATGACCATATGACCTGTCTCAGCTATATCTCAGCCGTGTCTCAGCTATATCTCAGCCATGTCTCAGCCATATCTCAGCCGTGTCTCAGCTATATCTCAGCTGTATCTCAGCCGTGTCTCAGCTATATCTCAGCCATGTCTCAGCCATATCTCAGCTGTGTCTCAGCTATATCTCAGCCGTATCTCAGCCGTGTCTCAGCCATATCTCAGTTGTGTCTCAGCTATATCTCAGCCGTATCTCAGCCGTGTCTCAGCTATATCTCAGCCGTGTCTCAGCCATATCTCAGCCGTGTCTCAGCTATATCTCAGCCATGTCTCAGCCATATCTCAGCCGTGTCTCAGCTATATCTCAGCCGTGTCTCAGTCATATCTCAGCTATATCTCAGCCGTATCTCAGCCATATCTCAGCTATATCTCAGCCGTGTCTCAGCTATATCTCAGCCGTATCTCAGCTATATCTCAGCCGTCTCTCAGCCATATCTCAGCTATATCTCAGCCGTGTCTCAGCTCTATCTCAGTTGTCTTGTGTGGAGTGAGTGTGATAGTCTCTGATCTCTTCCTCTCAGGATGAGTGTCGTGTCCCGCCGCTCTCTGAGGGCTTGTATGCATAATGTAAAGCTCTGGTACAGTAGAGAAGACAGATGATGAGTCTGGGGTCACACCAGCACAAAGCTCCATTAAAGCAGCTTTTGTAAGACTGGATGTGGAGGGAATACAAGCTGTCAGGCAGAAGAGATGAAGTGCTGAGGGAGAACTGATGAATGAGGGGATACCGGTGTGTGTTGAGACGAACGAATGAAGCTCACATCACAGGAAAAACAGTCAATAATGTGCTTGTGTAGAGCATTTCAGACCTAAAACCGAGAATCCAACCGTGATTTCTCGTGTTCACATTGTGCTTTATACTTTTGAACTTTCTCTTCCTCTGAACTTTTTGACGTCCTCAGCAATTTTTTTACTCAGTTCAGTCTCAAAAACATCTGACAAAACCATCAAATGCTGTTAACAGGGCATGAAATATTGATTACTCGCTCTCCAGCTCTTTCATTGGCATGAAAGGATTATGATATTAACACAGAGCTGAAGTGCCTTTGCTATACGAACGTTCAATTAAGCAGCAGAAAGTACAGTAAAACAGACTCGTATGATAAAGAAATGGCACGTTAGGAGCGTTACACATGAGAGAGGCTCTGAAGGAGAGTTTGATGGATAGCAATGGTTTTCTGAAATCACAAATTCATCAGCATTTCTGAAAGTGTGTATAAGTTTCTTCAATGTCAAACAAGATTTTATCACTCAGTATACTGTCTTATTTTGTGTTTTGTCTTTTCCAGAACAAATGCCTAAATCAAGATGCATATACTTCAGAAGCAAAATGATTTAAGATATTATTATAATAAAAAAGTATTAAAATGAGGTTAAAAAAAATACCTGCAAAAGACCCTTTAAATGTAGTTTATTTTTCTGACCCCATGGACCTTTTTTAAAGCATAAAATCACCTCATTTTGATAATTTTTTTCAAAAACAGGACACAAGTCATTTTGCTTCTCAAGTACAAATATGGTAAAAGAACTTACTGTAACCATTTAAAAGGTTTATATTTTTGGCATTTTGTCTTGTGGAGCGTTAGCTTTTTCCTTCTCAACTTACTGAAAAAAAAAAAGATTTATTACTAGTATTTTTGTCTTTTGTATTTTGTTTTTCTTTTCCAGAACAAATGCTTACGCAGTTTTAAATTAAGATGCATTTTCTTGAGGAGTAAAATGACTTAAAATATTAGGTCTAGTTTTTCTATAAAAATGTGTAAAAAATGTGTTTATGCTTTCAATATCTGCCATTTATCAGCATTGTACTGTAAAATTATATGAAAGGTACTCCCGGTCTTACAGACAAGGTTTAAGTTTAGTTCCAGAATAAAATCATGTCTGGGCTGTTTTAACTGGAAGAAACTTGCACTGACATATCTTATAATTAGTGCTGACAAACGATTAATCGCGATTAATTGCATCCAAAATAAATGTTTTTGTTTACATAGTAGATGTGTGTGTACTGTTTATATTTATTATGTACATATAAATACACACAAACATGTATGTATATATATATATATATTTAAGAAAAATATGTTAAGTTTATATATTAAATATATTTATATATGATATAAATTATAATTATATATGTGTGTAAATACAGGTAAATATTTTCAAAATATATGCTGTATGTGTGTGTATTTATATATACATAATAAACATAAACATACCCAACACACACATATATTATGTAAACAAAAACTTTTATTCCGGATGCGACTAATCGCGATTAATCATTTGACAGCACTAATTATCTCAAGATGAACACTTCTTTTTTTTTTATATATAAGGCACATTTATCAAAACTACTTAAATGTCCTAATTGAACTATGACCTAATCCTGGCTTAATCTAAGCCCTGTCTGTGAATTCAGGCCGCAAGGTTGGGTCTACAGTTTTCCCTGTATATAGTAAAGGGAACTTACTGTTAACCAATTAAAGGGGTTGTAGCATTTTTAGTCTTTTATATTTAGAGAAAAACTAAAACAAAATAAGACAAAAATACTGAGTAAGAAAATGATTTTTCTCAGTGTTTGCTTTTTTCTCCTCAACCCTCATGTTTTCTCTCTGTGTCTGCATATAAAGCATATAAAGTAGCACATGGCAGATAGAGTGCAAACAAACTCCCTTTCAAGGAAAGTCTGTTCACTCGGCAGCCACATTTGAAACGCCTCCGGGCAACTCAAACAAGACCAGATCCTATCTAAATTAATAGGGGAATCCTGAAAACTCAAAAACTGCCCTATGAACTCACAATTCAATTACATATTCCAAATCAGCAACAACATCTGAAATGAACTGCCCCTTGAATGTTGTTTCTTATGCTCAAATAGCATTTAAAATGTTTATTTTTCAAGCTAGACCGGCCAATGCGCATGCACAGTTATATCGCGCTTTATGACTGTGCATTTCTGTGGGAACCGGAGCTTCTAACGGCTGCTGCTGTGATGCAGTGACTTTACCAATCAATGATTGGCTCTTTCATTTAGAAGGCGGGACTATTCTGCCATATGGCACGTTGCAGTTTCTCCCAGTCTTTGTATTTCTACAGTCTTTGGTGAAAACCAGTGGTAATATAAAATATGAGTGAATGTGAGGTAATGTGTTTCTCTGTCTCTCTCTCTGTCTCTCTGTCAGAAGACCGGAAGCTGTTTGTGGGCATGCTGGGGAAGCAGCAGAGTGAAGAAGATGTGCGACGTCTGTTCGATTTGTTCGGCCAGATAGAGGAGTGCACCGTGCTGCGGGGGCCTGATGGGGCCAGTAAGGGTCAGCACCGACACAACTCTCTAAAACACCGCCATCGACCCTCATTCCGCCTCTGTTACTCAAACACACGACTATTCGGGGGTGCGTTTCCCCTACAACGACGTAACTCGCTGATTAACCACCATAGTATGATGCATTGTTGTTGAAACAAACTAGCTAGTCACGACTGATTCCCGCACACTGTTGCATCTCCATCGTTTGAACCACATTAGTTCAATCTCCAGAAGAAAGTTAAATCTAGACTTAGTTTTCTGTATCGAAATAGATCAGTGTTTACCACGTCAGCCAAGAAATACGTATCTTGTTGAAACTACTGTTCGATTATGGTAATGTGATTTATAGAAATTAGGGTTGCAAAAAGGTGGAAATTTTCCAGTAAATTTCGGAAATGTTCCAGAAACTTTCCAGGATTTTTTGGAACATTCCAAGGATTTTTGGAAAGTTTCCAGAAATTTTGCAACCCTAATAGAAATGCACGTAAAGGTGTTCTGGAGCAATTAGATGTGTTTTATCATGCAGCAATTAGATTGATTACTAATACACCTTACAGAGCGCATCATTGCGAATTATACTCCCCTTTTGAATTGGACATTCAATTCAATTCACGTTCATTTGTATAGCACTTTTCACGATGCAAATCATTGCAAAGCAGCTTTACATAAAATGTAAGTTTCTATATTATATTTAGTAATAGCTTATGCGAAATTCACTGCAATGCTTTTATTTACAAAGTTCTGCTGGGGTTATTACCTGCATATCTTCAAAAGTTGCTGATACCTCATTTTAACTAGATCATCTAATTATATTTCCTTGACTATCCCAAGAAAGAAAACTACTTATGGTCGTTCCGCTTTTGAATTTGCTGCCCCAAATGATTGGAATGTGCTACAAAAGTTATTGAAACTAGACACAAATATTCCAGTATGCGCATTAAAAAAATTACTAGTAAGTGCTCTGACCTCGACCTGTAAATGTTTTAACTGAGATTTTATTCTTTTTCTTTTATCATGTGCTTTATGTATTGTAATATATGTTTGTATGTTACTCAGGAGATATTAATTCTCCTGCCAGGCTGTTATTGAAAATAAGAACTTGTTCTTAATGAACTTGCCTGGTTAAATAAAAGTTATAAATAAGTAAAATAAAGTTCAACAGTATAGGGCCATTGTTAATGACACGCATGTGGTGGACTAATAACTTCAGTTATGATTAGAGATGCTTCTGTATTGAACATGGCACCTGATGACTAATTTACTATTTTTTTGTTTCCTGTCAATTTGCTTTATTTGATGTTTGAGTCATACATCATACTCCAGGGTTCCCTTAAGTATTTATGCACATGCACACTCTTCAAAAACATTGCTTATTAAGGACGCGCAAAAATGCATAGATTAAAATGCATTTATATTCTAATAGAATGGAAGAGATAGATTGCACTGCGTGCTAGCTTGCTTATTGTGCCCAAGAGCAGAATTTATTTAAGCCTATGTCTTACTAACAAGAAACTATGCTTTTAACCACAGATCGAGAGCTGTAGTTCCAGCCATGTAAGATTGTGATGCTGATTGCGAATGTTTGTTTGAACTATGGTTTCGTTGAACTATGTTGGTAACGACGGAACTTGCAACCACAGTTGGCTAACGATGCTTTTGGGAAGCACACCCCAGATTGGCTCACTATGAAAACCTGATTGCATATGAATAAGCCCATTTGCTTTGATGCATATATCACTCTTCTGACTGTGAATTTAACATTAACTTAAAATATTAAAAATATTATTAATATTTTTAAGGTTGGATATGCACACAAGGCATGTACATTGAATAAGCTGATTGCATTTACATGCAAAGCAAAGTTGGGATAACAATTAAATCTCTAGTTGTGTATTAATTAACACAGTTTAAGTAGTTGTCTTATTTATTCAAATATGCAGTATGCAATTTAATGCTCTTGACGTGACCCTAACTGGAAGTTAGTGATATCAGACACAAAATTAAACACCTTTTTAACTCTAGATAACTTTTATTTGCCTGATCAATCATGCAGTAGGCTGAGATCATGTGAAAACAATTTTATTTAACTTAAAAACATACTGCTCCGTATGCTTGTATTCAATGCTAAATTGTTGTCACATGGACGCATCATGTTCATTTTGCAAATTTATGTTGCATTTGTGCATTTGTCAGACGCTCATCTGTTTGTTTGATTGATTGGTGGGAGTGTTTGAAACGTGTTGGGATACAGATTATGTCTGCAGGTCTGTATTATGATGATAGTACAGCTGGAATTACACACTTCAGCTTTAACATGGACTTGTTTGTTGATCTAGAGGAGGCACACGTGAGATTACTGGCTCTCTTTAGAAACATCTGAGAAACAAGGGCTTCATTTGCTCTCCGTTTAATTTCATTGCTGTCTGGGTGAAATATTTGAGATAGTAAAAATATGTCATTTATGATTTTCTTTTCTATAGGCAGTGTGTGGCATGTTGGAAACTGCAACAGAGAACTTATTTCCCTAACCATCAGATTTGAAATCCTCAAGCATGCGCTGTCATGTCTAAAGGCTTTCTCATCTCCTGAAGTGTCGTTCTGTTTCGTGAAAGTGAGTCAGTCTCCCCGGCATTAATGCATCTTGTTTGTGGAGAATAAAAGTCATTTTCTGGCGTCCCAGCGATGAATTGCGGCCCGGCCGCTGGACGTTTGGGGTCAGGGAGGTTTGATGATTGTGGGTTTGAGATAGATGTTTGTGCCATGTTTCCTCTTCAGGGCCCTCGCGGCTCCCGGCAAACCTGCTACAGTTATTCTCTCTGGAAAGGTTAAAGCGTTCAGACACAAACACACACACACACACACACTCTCTCTCTCTCTCACACACACACAAACACACACACTCTCTCTCTCTCTCTCACACACACA
>NW_015537954.1:551038-556705 GCF_001515605.1 Sinocyclocheilus anshuiensis
CCCCCTTTGAAATTCTATTGTCTCTATAAGGAACTTTGCAACTACACGTCAACTAACTCTCATTAGAGAAGTAGTAAACTGTTAAGTTAGGGTTAGTAGAATAATTTAACATATACAGTACTTGCAAAGTTACAACAGAATTTTAGTCAACACAATATTTATTTATTTATTTATTTATTTATTTATGTGTGTGTGTTTATTTGTTGATTTATTTATGTGTATGTATTTATTTATGTGTGTATTTATTTATGTGTGCATTTATTCATTTATTTATTTATTTATGTTTTTCAATTATTTTAATTGTTAATTTTAATTATTTCAATAATTATTTTATATTTTATTCTTAGAATACAAAATATTAGATATGATATAAATATATTTCATTTTATATGTAATTTATTACATAATTTTAAATATATTTATTATATTTATTAGTATGTTTTTTTTATTTTATTATAGCGTTTTAAAAAGATGGAATCGTATTCCGTTCTGTCAACAATCGTTGTGTGTTGAATACATTATGTGTATAAATATGCTTTTTTAAATATATGTATGTATATATATATAAATATATATATATATATATAAACACACACACACACACACACGCACACACACATAAAAATTTAATAAATATATTTAAAATATGTAGAAATTAAATTATATATTAAAATAAATATATTTTATGTACATCATGGCTTGGCTTCACAAACGAAATAATTTTTTTATTCCTAAAATACACACAAAAAATCATTTTGAAAAGGGTTTATGTTAGTCATTACAGTCGTTATAATTAACGTGTATGTGAAGTATTTGTGTCGGTCTCAGTTTTTGTTACCGTAGTAAATCCTCTAACTCTCTGTCTGTAGGGACGTCATGATGGGTAAATCTGTTTGAATCCTTCTAATTCACTCAGATGCACTCTTTCCAAACAAACCAACCAAAACCAGCACAAATCACAGCAGGGAAACTGCTTTAGTTTCTTTTCTGCTCTGCTTATAAAGAAATACTTACTGTCATATATTTGTGTGGAAGCTGTTATACATTTTATTTTTCAGGATTCACGGATGAATAGAAAGTTCAAAACAACAGCATTTATTTTAAATAGAAATCTTTTCTAACAGTATAAATGTCTTTACTGTCACTTTTGGACAATTTAATGCATCTAATAAAAGTATTCATTTCTTAAAAAAAAAAAAAAAACTTACAGACTCCAAACTTTTGAACAGTAGTTATGTTAACATAATGAAACCAAGTTACCACTCTTTTTCTTTTGCTTATTGCATTTATTTCATAAACTATGGCAGTATTTCAACTAGTTTATTCTACTGACAGAGCAGAAACCACATGACTAGTACTAATGAAGTCTTTCAGTCTTCACAAGTCTAGTTAACTAACCTCTCTCTGTTTGTTTCTCTTCGCAGGCTGTGCTTTTGTGAAGTTTTCCAGTCATGCAGAAGCCCAAACTGCGATTAACAGTCTCCATGGCAGACAGACGATGCCGGTGAGCGCCACACACACACACAGACACAGACACACACACTCTCTCACACACACAGACACTCACACACAGACACTCTCTTACACAAACACACACTGCTGGAGTGGC
This sequence comes from Sinocyclocheilus anshuiensis, assembly GCF_001515605.1. Classification (NCBI taxonomy): domain Eukaryota; kingdom Metazoa; phylum Chordata; class Actinopteri; order Cypriniformes; family Cyprinidae; genus Sinocyclocheilus; species Sinocyclocheilus anshuiensis. The sequence goes on from NW_015537954.1 coordinate 552,648, forward strand.
TCATAGCCTCCTTCTGTCTCATATGAACCCACATTAAAGAAGCTTCGCCTAAAACGGAAGATTCGTCTCTGATTAACTGTCCAAACGATGTTCAGCAAATCATGTCAACGCCAGGAACATGATGCATATTCAACACTCGTGTGTGTGTGTGTGTGTGTGTGTGTGTGTGTGTGTGTGTGTGTGTGTTAAACACAGTCTGCTCTATAAAAACACTTATTCATCACGGCTCATGCTATGTGTTCTGAAGAACTACAGCTGAGTTGAAATTCAGAAGCCCAGACTGCGATTAACAGTCTCCACGGCAGACAGGCATATATATATATATAGTAATTTTGTATATAAATTGTAATATGTATTTTATATTTTACTTTAGTACAGTCAAAAGTAATGTATATTAATATATTAGTAATGAATCACCACTGAGAATAATGAGAATTACAAAAAAGTAAAAGATCTGGACAAATTACAGAAATTTTATGGGAAAAATGTGCTCATATGAAATGAAAACAAGGCAATAATAACCCCCCCCAAAAAATCTTAACTGACCTTTTATTTATGCAAAATATAATTTCCTTTGATTTCTTTTGATTTTGATTGGGGTGAAATGTTTTTTGTTTTATTTTTTAAAGAATTGAATATGTAAAGGTTAGTGATTTAGCTTTTTTCTTTTGGTAAAAAAAAACTGAATGTGTCACCTTTGTCACTTCCATTCTGCAATTATATTTCCAGTTATTGTTTTTTATTTCTCTGCTATGTAAATCCTGGCGGCCGGTGTGAAGTTGAATCCAGATGCTCTTCTGAAGGCAAATGCTTTCTCTCCTCAAATGAGATTAGTTTTGTGAAGCTCGGCCGGGACGGTCAGAGATGACGGCTGCCGCTTATCGGATTCAGAAAATTCATTTCATACCAGATCCTGCAGCGGATGATGATTGTGTTTGTTTGTTTTCAGAAACACCTGCTGCTGTCTGGACAAAACAGACAGAAAACATCAGGAAACACTTGTAGTGATGGACCTCTGTCCGCTTGAGTTTCATGCTTTAAGGCAGATCTTGTGACGTCATTTTTTTCTGATTTTGGGATATTAAATACGGCAAATTAAATTTAAACTTGACGCTTATATCATCATAGTTTTAAAGTCTGAAGTCTCAGTTAAAGATTGAAAGTAACAAGTAAAAAATTAACATTGAAACATAAAAGACATTTAAAAAGAAGCAAATAAAAATGACAAAGGCATGAAGGTACAAAGTGCCTAAAACTGTTTTAATGTGACCTTTATATAAAGCTACAATCTGTTATTTGTATTAAAACTCCACCACTGGGACACAACATTATTATATTTAATTAAAACTAAGAAAAAGAAAAATACGTTTTTGTTATTTGTAATAAAATATTTATAATTGTGAATAAATAAAAATATTAAAAAAAACAAACTTATTTTATTTCAGCTAGTTGCCAAGTTTTCATTGAGTTTAACTTGATTTACTAAAATAACTGAAACTGAAATCAATCGAATAAACACTATGTAGACATATTTAAAAAAGAAAAAAAAGAAGAAAAAAAAAAAAAAAAAATGACCAAAACTTTATCTAAAAGTAAAATGAAAGCTGAAAAATATAAAATAAAAAATATTTGTTACTTGACATAAATATAAAAAACACAAACTTATTTTATTTAATCTGTTAGCCATAGACATTTTTCATTTTCATTTAGATTATCTTACTAAATATTTACTAAAATAACTAAAAGTAAAATTAAAATTAAAATGAATGAAAAATAGACATATTTACATCAAAACTAAAACTGACAAAAAACAACAAACTTAAATTAAAATGAAAACTGAAAATATATACATTTAAAAAATGTATACTTAATAATAAATAATTTACTTAATAAATAAATAACTTAAAAATAATGTTAAATCGAATAAAATTAATAGAAAAGAAAATATTTTAGTTTTATTTCAGCCGTCTGCCAAAGCAACATTATCTATTTTTAATTAGTTTAGCTTTATTTACTAAAATAACTAACACTAAAACTGAAATAAAAATGTATAATAACTATATAGATATGTTTATAAAAAAACAACAAACTGATAAAAAACTAAAACTTTAGCTAAAATTAAAACTGAAAATTCAAAAATAACAATGAATGTAAAATAATAGCAGAAACTATAGTAGTATCTATTATATTAAATAGATTTGTAGATGTGTTTGAGACAGTTTCTGCAAGTCTTCAGAGCATCTGATATCTATTAAACCTTCCGGGTGTGTGTGTGTGTGTCTTTGTGTGTGTGTGTGTGTGTGTGTGTGTGTGTTTTCATTAGTATCAGTGCATAAAGTGTGTTTCTAGCACATTATTTTATGTCTGAATACACACCTTGTTTAATGTTGTCATGATATCAAAACTTCATCAATAGCAATGACATTTGACCTTAGTTTAGACACATGCTACTGAACACACACCTTTATCTTAATATTAATAAATTATATTTTAAACATAGCATGTGCATTAGCCTTAAAGCAGTTTTCTGTGATATCTTGTTTTTTCTTTCTTTTTTTCCTGCAAAAATGTTTCCAGTGTTTTTTTTTTTTTAATGATTAAAAAAATCCAAATATTTTGTTTATGCATCAACTTAAAATCAAAGCCACAGTAACTTGGACAAAATATGTCTAATATCAACATACTGACTTGCTTTAAAAGTATTTTTAGGTTCATAGAATATTGAAATTTTTTTTGCATTTATAATAACTGAGAGTAAATATGGATTAAATGTAACACTTATAACACCTTGTCCTAATTTTCATAAAATTTTCTGTGATTTTACATAACTTTTATTATTTTTATTTAAAAAAATATTTTATCATCACATATACACATCCATTTACTTAATTTTTATAAATGATGTTTCATGGACTTCTGGTTTAGTTTTTTAGGTTAGTTTTTATTTGACTGTTTAATTTATTTTCTGTTGTTAGACTTACTGTGTTTTTGATATATGTTCAGCATTTTTATATATAGCGAGTTGTATTGTGTGTTTTATTATGTTAAGTGCCTTGAGAAGCTAAATACAGTTTATTATTATTATTATTATTATTTTAATCAAATCTCCAGAGATAAAAATCTTAATTACTTTTCTTATGGAATTGTGAGATAAAAATTCTGAATTCTAACAATGTCAGAATTGTCAGATAAATTCACATTTGTGAGAAAAAAAGTCGCAATTCCTTTTTTTTTATTACATGGAATAAAACAAACTGAAGCAAACAGAACAAACTCTGTGGAAACAAACAAACAAATAAAAAAATAAAAAAATAAATAAATTGCATGATTCAAACTCAGAATTCAACAAAAGAAAAAGTCAGAATTGCAAGCTATAAATGCAAAATTCAGAAAAAAAATTCAATTATAAAATATATAAACTTGCAATTGCGGGGGGAAAAAAAGTGAGATAAAAAGTCACAATTACAGTTTTTCTATTCTGTGGCATGAATCGAGATTTAAATTCAGAATTTAGAGAAAAAGTCAGAATTGCGAAATATAAACTCTGAATTCTGAGATATAAAATGTAGAAATGCAAGATAAAAACTTGCAATTCTGAGGGGAAAAAGGCTTTTGAATTTTGAGATAAAAAGTCTTTACGTTTTACCAAATTCCCTTTTTTATATTTATTCCATGGCAGACACAATAAACTGAACTACGAGATACAATCTGTGAGAATTGAGATATAAACTCTCAGTTGTAACAACAACAACAAAAAAGTTGATTTGTGAGCGAAAGCCAGAATTACGTTTAAAAAAAAAAGTTATTCAGTGGTGGAAACAAGCTTCCATTGAATAATGTCTGTGAATGGAGGTCCTGTCAGAAGTGAAATGAACTGACCATGATGCTTTTCCTTAAGACGTGCTTTCAGAGAATATACCTTAAGTTACATGAGTGTGTGTGTGTGTGTGTTCAGGGCGCGTCCTCTAGTCTGGTGGTGAAGTTTGCAGACACCGATAAGGAACGGAGCCTGCGCCGGATGCACCAGATGGCTGGACAGCTCGGCATCTTCAGTCCCA
>NW_015537954.1:556934-563962 GCF_001515605.1 Sinocyclocheilus anshuiensis
TCCACTGTAAAGCAAAAATCTATACACACACACACACACACACACACACACACACACACACACACACAAACACACATTACCAGTCTTTATGAGGTTCTGTTTGTGCTTTGTACTAAACTGTACATTTGTCCATGTCTGTGGTCATTGCCTACCTGTACAGCTTTATGATTTCAGTGATGTGGAAAACGTGGATAGAATCACGGAATCCAGTCATAAAAATGGAATTTACAGTATAATGCGGACAAACAAATCAAAAATAGGGCTGTACACTTAATCAAATTGTGATATGGACTAGTGTCTGCGAATATTAAAGCTCAAAAAGACTGCTATTTATTCTGATATTTTAAGTCTTAAAAAAACAGATTTCACAAGGCCCTAAAAATTAGATTTTTGTTAAATGTTTAATAAATTGTTGTTAAATTGTTAAATGTTTCATTATTGCAATTAATTAGACATGCTTTTTGATAACTAAAATTTAGTTTTGGCATTAAAATGAAATCTACAAAAAAATTTAACCAGAAAAATGGAATCCAGAAAAAATCAAACAGGGGAAAAAAAAAAAAAAAGGAATCCAGAAAAAAAAAAAACGGAATTCAGAAAAATTTGAAAATAAAAATTTAATTTTGGAAAAATAAAACAGAATTTGGGAAAATATTAAATGGATTTCATAGGCCCCTAGACTTGTTAAAATAAATTAGGATTTGTTGATGTGTAGGTTCTTTGTTTAGCTCATCTTATTCATTATCTTTCTGAACTTTACAATCAGGATTTGAAATAATAAATGAAAAGCATGGGCAATTTTCAATCATTTTTTCTGGGAAACGGCCTCCTTTAAGACGTTAAGTCTTGCTTTCGGAGGATTTGAGTTTAAGCTTAAAGCAAAAACAAGTATCTGCCAATAAGGTAAAAAAAAAACTTGTTTTCCCTTTGAATTCAATTTTTATTCTTTTTATATGGTACATTTTCTCACCCCATTAGCAGATATTAGTTAACATTTGATGTGATTTTGCGTCTCCAGTAAATGTATGTGTATTTAAGAATGTTGAGATATTTCTCTGTGTGTGTGTGTGTGTGTGTGTGATGTGCAGCAGATCCTGCAACAGCAGCAGCAGGCGGCGCTCATGGCAGCGACACAGGGCTCGTATCTCAACCCCATGACTGCCATCACCGCCGCTCAGATGCAGCAAATAGCAGCTTTCAACCTCAACGGCCTGGTGGCTGCACCCATGACGCCGTCTTCAGGTACAAACACACACACGCACACACACACACACACACTCACACACACTCACACTCAGCCGTTCCTCTCACTGCTGTTTGTCACCACAAGGCTTTTTTGTTTTGATGTTTTTCAGCTTCTTTTGATTGCTTTCACATATCCACACAGATGCGCTTACAAAACCTAGTGAGCTGCCTATTTAGACAGCATTTCAAGTGTCCTGGATGTGAATTCTACTCCAAAAAGATGCTTCAGTTCTGGCAATCCGAGGCAGACTCAGATACAGTATTCATAATTACAATCCCAGAATGCACTGCAAAAATGTATTTCCATATTGGAAAGTACTGATTTTTTTATACCAAATATTTGTGTGTGCCTTGTAGTTTGGGGTCAGTTTAATTATTTATTTATTTATTTTTAGAGATTAATAAACATTTTAGTTTGACCTTTGACCTAAAATGATATAGAAACTATTTTGTTGTACTAGGCATGATGTTTTATTCCCCCCCCCCCCTTTTTTTTTTCATGATGTTTTATCCCCCCCCCCACTATTTGTCACAGCTGTCACTATTTAATCTTGACAGCTTTTATTAGATTTTCCCCAATATTATTTTTATTTAAAGATATTTGTTGCACCAAATTGTTGGAAAGTTACTCAAACTGATACTTTGTAACTCAAAGACACATTCAGTTGATCAAAAGTGTCACTAAAGGCATTTATAATGTTACAGAAGATTTCTATTTCAAATAAATGCTGTTCCTTTGAACTTTCTGTTCATCTGTGAATCCTGGAAAATAAAATGTGTCACGGTTTCCACAAAAATATTGTGCAGCACAACCGTTTTCAACATTGATAATAATCAGAAATGTTTCTTGAGCAGCAAATCAGCATATTAGAATGATTTCTGAAGATCATGTGACGCTGAAGACTGGAGTAATGATGCTGAAAATTCAGCTTTGATCACAGTATTGAACACATATTCAGATAGAAAACAACTTTTTTACATTGTAATAATATTTCACAATTTTTACAGTATTTTGAATCAAATAAATGCAGCCTCGGTGAACAAAAGAGACAAAAACATTTTAAAAAATCATAAAGTTTTGATTACTAGTAGGATGCTGTCTATGTAGACTGTAGACAGTGATACTCACTAGGTTCTGGAACAGAGCGAGTGTGTTTTCGGCTCAGTAAGACACAAGGTGTGATGGGAAATGATCCGTCTCAGTGTGAGGATGAACTTGGGAACACGGCCAATCTGATGCCTTTGACCAGAGAGTCCTTGACTGAAGAATACAGATGTGAAGATTTGTGACGGATAATCCCAGACACCCGTTTGACCCCCTGTCACACACACACACACACACACACACACACACTCCTGATGTGCTGCTGCACGGCTTTAAGCGTCCAGCTACAAAAGCCAGCTGACATCTCAGAGGAAGGGTCACGAGGAATTAATTAAAGTTCTTCCTCTCGCTCTCATCTGTCAGTTTCCCGCTTTGATAATCCGTGATGTGGACACACACTCTTGTTGCCCGTCAGCTTTAATCTGGCACCTCTGAAATGTCCTTGGAGGAAAGCTGAAGGAAGTAAGCGATCAGTGTTAGAAGGGCAGCAGAGAGACATGACATGACCGGAGACATGAGAAAACACTTATTAATGCTCCTGTGGACAGACCGGCTTCAGTACAATAAACTAGGAGCCAATCAAATGCTTCTCAGTTTATAATTCTGTAATGGAGTGAATTAGTGCCCACCCACTGTTACAAACAATGTTTTCCATTCATTTTTCACATATAGGGATTTAAAAAAAAAAAAGTCATTAAAGTGTTAAAAAACCATGAAGCAAACCGACCAGATTCAAGGTGCATCACAACAACAACTTTGATTTGAAGCAAAAAAAATCAGACAGAAAGACAAAGATGCAAGACTTAACTTAAAAGAGGGAAATAACTACTATTTACTTTGTTTAAAGTTGTTGGTTTTCGACTATTAAACATGATTATTTTAAAAAATAAGTTGAATTAATGTAAACTGATGGCTTCGACAAAAGCATATACCATTGATTAATAACCTCAGAGCTCACAGCAGTTCTGTCTTTAACAGTTTATACGTTATCATTAAAAATCTGTTGCATATGGACAAAATGAGTGGATATTTTAGTTCTGGAATGCAGCTGTTCCATTTGCTCTCTGCCTTTCTCTGATTGGTGGAGTTTTCTGTACAGCATCATGGGAAATGTAGGTTTTCACCAGGAATTAACACATGATTCTTTAAAAAAACAAAACAAAAGCATGTACCAGTGGTTAACAGCCTCGTAGCTCACAGTAGGTTTGTGTTTAAAAGCTATATTTAAAAGTTATTGTTAAAAATCAAGTTCACACATGCTGATTTGCTGCTCAAGAAACATTTCTGATTATTATCAATGTTGAAAACGGTTGTGCTGCACAATATTTTTGTGGAAACCGTGACACATTTTATTTTTCAGGATTCACAGATGAACAGAAAGTTCAAAGGAACAGCATTTATTTGAAATAGAAATCTTCTGTAACATTATAAATGCCTTTAGTGACACTTTTGATTAATTGAATGTGTCTTTGAGTTACAAAGTATCAGTTTGAGTAACTTTCCAACAATTTGGTGCATCAAATATCTTTAAATAAAAATAATATTGGGGAAAATCTAATAAAAGCTGTCAAGATTAAATAGTGACAGCTGTGACAAATAGTGGGGGGGGGGATAAAACATCATGCATAGTACAACAAAATAGTTTCTATGTCATTCAGGTCAAAGGTCAAACTAAAATGTTTATTAATCTCTAAAAATAAATAAACTGACCCAAAAATACAAGGCACACACAAATATTTGGTATTAAAAAATCAGTAATTTCCAATATGGAAATACATTTTTGCAGTGAATTCTGGGATTGCAATTATGAATACTGTATCTGATTCTGTCTCAGATATATGGCCCTATTTTAACTATCTAAGCGCATGGTCTAAAGCGCAAGGCGCAGATGCACTTAGGCCGTGTCCGAATCCACTTTTGCTAGTTTAATGACGGGAAAAACGGCACGCATGGTCTAAAAGGGTTGTCCCTATTCTCTTAATGAGTAATGGGTGTGTTTTGGGCATAATGTGCAATAAACCAATCAGAGTCTCATCTCCCATTCAAGTTGATTCACTATTTACACGGCGGAATTTGCAAGCGCAAAGACTGAACGCGTCTCCAGAGAGGAAACGGAGTTGCTCGTGCGCGAGCAAAAAGTTAGCCTAATTCTGATACATGCAGTGACTATCCATTATGACATGTAGGCATTTTTATATTTATGTAGCCTACACAATAATAATCTTTTACAATGTAATCCGTTCATTTTTAATATTTGGTATCAAAAAAATTATTAAATAAAAAATACTGCGTCATTGACTTTAGACCAGGTTTTAGTTGGTCAATGGCGCAGTCTATTTCAGTAGCCTCAAAATAACAACGTGCCAACAATGCGCCTGAACACACCTCGTTTTCAGACCAGCACACCCATGGGCGCACAAATCGGAAAATGATAACTGCGTTGGGCTGAAGCTAGCAAAAATATATGATAGGGCCCATTATGTTTCTTCTCTAATTGTACATGCAAGTGTAGCCGAAATCACAAATTACAGTATGTGGGCACAGAGAGGCAAACAAATGTAATAATAAATAATAAATGTACATTTTGCATGTTCAGAAGAAGTAAGCTGCCCTGTCCTGCAAATGTAAACAGGCTTGTGTAAGTAAATTGCTCAGTGCAAAAAAAGTGAAGTAATGTGAACCTGGTATTTCTATGTTCTTTTTTTCATGTGTCTAGTAGACATGAACAAGTTATTTGAAAAACATCTATACCTTTGAAACATGTCTTCATGCTCTATGTTGAGTATGGTTTCACTAATAATAAACATGCATTTGCATAAAGCATCCATATTTGTCCATGCCCATGTTGATTAAAGTATTAAAAACTTGAAAAGTATTAATTTAAAGTGCATTTAGAACAGATTAAAATGTGCGATGAAGTTGCGATTAATCATGAGTTAACTCAGGACAACCATGCAATTCATCGTGATTAAATATTTTAATCGATCGACAGCCCTAGCACAGACCTTTCATGGCTTTATATATATATATATATATATATATATATATACACTCACTGGCCACTTTATTAGGTACACCTTGCTAGTACCAGTTGGTTGGACCCCCTTTTGCCTTCAGAACTGCCTTAATTCTTCGTGGCATAGACTCAACAAGGTGTTGGAAACATTCCTCAGAGATTTTGGTCCATATTGACATGATAGCATCACGCAGTTGCTGCAGATTTGTCGGCTGCACATCCATGATGCGAATCTCCCGTTCCACCACATCCCAAAGGTGCTCTATTGGATTGAGAGTTGGCCCCCTTTTGCCTTCAGAACTGCCATAATTCTTCGTGGCATAGATTCAGCAAGGTGTTGAAAACATTCCTCAGAGATTTTGGTCCATATTGACATGCTAGCATCATGCAGTTGCTGCAGATTTGTCGGCTGCACATCCATGATGCGATTCTCCCGTTCCACCACATCCCAAAGGTGCTCTATTGGATTGAGATCTGGTGATGGTGAACTGTGGGTACACTGTGGTCATAAAGGTATGGACATGGTCAGTAACAATACTCAGGTATGCTTTGGCATTTAAACAGTGCTCAGTTGGTACTAATAAGCCCAAAGTGTGCCAAGAAAATATCCCCAGCAGCCTAAACCATTGATACAAGTCTGGATGCATGCTTTCAGGTTTAAACCAAATTCTGACTTTACCATTCAAATGTCACAGCAGACATCGACTGTCATCAGACAAAGCAACCTTCTTCCTGAACAGGTGTACCTAATAAAGTGGCCGGTGAGTGTGTGTATATATATATATATTATTTTTTATTTTTTTTCTTACACCAGGCACCAGCACTCCACCAGGCATCAGCGCCACCGCTGTGCCCAGCATCGCAGCTCAGATCGGTGTGAACGGCTTCAGCACTCTCCATCCCCAAACCAACGGACAGCCCTCCTCCGAATCCATCTACACCAACGGCATCCACCCGTACCCAGGTAACACCACTTATTCCACTTTACTCTCCTGGAAACAGCTGCATACTGGATGTCATGCCTTGGATGCACAACACATTTGGATTTGGAGCAACTAAAACAGCACTGAATCAGCATAAAACAACCAAGACTGGCACCAAAAAACATCCTGTCAGAGCTGCAGACACACTGAGCTGTGGTGCTGATGTAGATGACACAAGTTTGGTTTCTCTCTTTTTACAATATTAGTCTACAAATACAAATATTCCAGTTATTCCTAACCTGTTTAAAATGCACGTCAAATCTTTGTAATCATGCTGGTTTAAATAAATAAATGTGTACATAATATAATATATAAAATAATATAATATAATATAATATAATTAGTGCTGTCAAACAATTAATCGTGATTAATCACATCCAAAATAAAAGTTTTTGTTTACATAATATATGTGTGTGTGCTGTGTATATTTATTATGTGTATATATAAATACAAACACATGCATGTATATATTAAAGAAAAATATGTTGTTTATATATTAAATATATATTTACATTTACATTTAGTCATTTAGCAGACGCTTTTATCCTTACAATACAGACGTACAAATGAGGACAATAGAAGCAGTCAAAACTAACAAAAGAGCAACAATATATAAGTATATAAGTGCAAATGACAAGTCTCGGTTAGCCTAACGCAGTACACGTAGCAAGGTGTGTAT